>NC_085026.1:2618864-2660863 GCF_963692335.1 Osmerus eperlanus
GCAGATCAGAGCTCGGGGGCCGGGCCCCTGGCTCATTAGGGTTGTGGAACAGAGATAATGGTCTGGAGGAGCTGTCTGACAGGGGCTAAACTCTGCTCTCCCTCTGACAGAGCAGGTGGACCCGCCACTCCCAGACACAGGACTTGGGCAGCGTGGGAGGACGGAGGGATGAAAGGAGGAGGGAGAATAGGAGGTGCAGAGAGGGAGGAATGGAAAGAGGGAGAGAGGGATGTTGGGAAAGGGAGGAGGGAGAGAGGGGTGAGGGAGGTAATGGGGTGGGTCTGAAGCTAGAGAGGGACGATCCTGTTCCTCTCTCAATTCAATTGGATCAAGAGGGTCTTCTTTTCACCTCTGCCCGACACTCCCACACGTTAACCCCCCCTCCCCCCTCCTCAGAGAGCTCTGGGTCTCTTCATGGGTGTGGACAATAGAGCTGCTCTTTCTGGCTAGTGAGATCCAGTCATAATCCTAGCCCCAGACCCAGCCCTAGCCCTGGCCCAGGACTGGATAGGTGAAGACTATTCCAAGCCTACCCAAGTAAATCAGTGAAGCAACAGGTCTTATCACTGGTTTTGGAGGGTTGAGTCATTTCTGAGTATTTGCTGCCCCCTGCTGGTTGAACACGCACACTGAGCTGATAATTTAGACACTTTTAAAGGTAGATATCATGTGTATACTGTATATAATATATACCTTCTCTTTCCCCAGTCTTGTCAGCTGTTTATCAACGTGCTGGTCGAGTCCCCATCCATCGACTACCACACCTCGCTGGCCCAGAATGCCTTGCAGGTGTGCCTGACGCACCCAGAGCTTCAGAATGAGATGTACTGTCAGCTGATCAAACAGACCAATCGGAGGACGCCGCACAACTACTCCCTCACTCAGGTCAGACCAAGCCTCGAGCCAATCGATAAGTCTATCAAACGATCAATCAGTCCGTCAATCAGTCAATCAATCAATCAATCACAAGACAACATTTGAGGAAGTGCTGAAAGTGAGTGCTGTACAGTAAAATCAAAGACATAGAGCCCCAATGCACACAAAGACAACCAATAAACACAAGTCTATACATAACAAACAACATCCCAGACATGGTGACCCAGCTCCTTCATGCTGACCCATAGCCTAAGAGAAGTGTCACTGGGTTCAGCTCAGTGGTAGGACATTCCACTCTGGTTCTAGTGGTCGCAAGATTTGAATCTGTAAATGGTTGTCGGTCCCTGTGTGTCTTTGTAACCACATCTCGCTTTCTCTTTTGTCTCTCCTCTCTCCATCTCTCTCTCTGCCCTCTCTCCATCTCTTGCTCTCTCCATCTCTCTCTCTGCCCTCTCTCCATCTCTTGCTCTCTCCATCTCCCTCTGCCCTCCTCTGTCTCTCTCTGTCTCTCTCTGTTGCTCTCTCTTTTGCTCTCTCTTTTGCTCTCTCTGTCTCTCTCTGTCTCTCTCTGTTGCTCTCTCTGTCTCTCTCTGTCTCTCTCTGTTGCTCTCTCTGTCTCTCTCTGTCTCTCTCTCTCTGTGTCTTTATCTCTCTCCTCAGTGCTGGCAGCTGCTGTCAGTGTGTGTGGCTCTCTTCCTGCCCCAGCAGCACTTCCTGTGGTACCTGAGACAGTACCTGCAGAGCCACTCTGACCCCAGGTACACACACTCCTGTTGCACTCTGACCCCAGGTACACACACTCCTACTCTGACCCCAGGTACACACACTCCTACTCTGACCCCAGGTACACACACTCCTACTCTGACCCCAGGTACACACACTCCTACTCTGACCCCAGGTACACACACTCCTACTCTGACCCCAGGTACACACACTCCTGTTGCACTCTGACCCCAGGTACACACACTCCTACTCTGACCCCAGGTACACACACTCCTGTTGTACTCTGACCCCAGGTACACACACTCCTACTCTGACCCCAGGTACACACACTCCTGTTGCACTCTGACCCCAGGTACACACACTCCTGTGGCACTCTGACCAACAGAGATTTGAAGTGTTTGTTACTGAAATAAAAGCGATGTGTACGACAAGATTATAGTGTTTTACTGCAGATGGGTCGTAACTGATTCTGACGACTGTCTGTGTCTGTCTGTGTGCGTGTGCGTGCGTACGTGTGTGTGTGTGCAGGACGGAGGAGGGGAAGTACGCGGTGTACTGCCAGAGGTCAGTGGAGCGCACGCTGCAGAACGGAGAGAGGGAGGCCAAGCCCTCGCGCATGGAGGTCCTGTCCATCCTGCTGAGGAACCCCTACCACCACTCCCTGCCCTTCAGTATCCCTGTCCACCTCCTCAACAACACCTACCAGGTACACACACACACATGTACTGATACAGACACACACACACACGTGTACTAATACAAGTACACACACACGTACACACACACGTGTACTTATACAGGTACACACATGCGTGGTACACACACGCGTGGACACGCGCACACACAGCCCCACACAAACACACGCAAAAAGGCATCCACCAACGCAGGCACACACACACAGACATGAACAGCCCCTCCCCCACACACACCTGCCCCCTGGTGCGTCTGCAGGTGGTGGGCTTCGACGGCTCCACCACGGTGGAGGAGTTCCTCCACACGCTGAACCAGAGGGTGGGCATGAGGAGGCCCCAGCTGTCTGGCTTCGCCCTCTTCAGCGACGACCCCTCGGGCAGGGACCTGGACCACTGCCTGCTTCCCTCCGCCAAGGTGAGGATGGGCGGACCGGCTCACACACACACACACACACACACACATGAGCCAAGGTCTTACCGCAGGGGCTTGGGTTCAAATCCGGCCTTCAGCTGCGTGTCTTCCCCTCCCTGTCTACTTTTAAATGTCTCTGACCAATAAAGCATGAACATGCCAAAAATATATATTTGATATAAAAACTGAACTTGTGAGATCTGTCTGGCTCTAACACTACTTGGTTCGTTCTACCTTTATTTAGCCAGGAAGAGCTCACTGAGATTTGAAATATATTTTTGAAGGTTAATAGTACAGTAAGACTGAAGTACGAAAGCCTTTTCTAAATAGCCTAACTGTAAAGGTGTATGTCTGTTGCGTGGGCAGGGAAGTAGGTATTATGTAGTATGCTATATGCCGTATGCAGTATGTGGTCTGCAGTATGTGGTATGCAGTATGTGGTATGCAGAACGCAGTATGCAGTAGTCCATGGAGGGTTCAGAGTGATGGCGTGAAGAAGGGGGTGAGGTTGGATGATTGACAATATGGAATAGAGAACATCATATGATGCTCGAGGACTCGGGTGATTGGTTTAGCTCTCTGTGCTCCGGCCGTAGATCTGTGATGTCATCTCCAAGTGGGAACAGGCCTTGAAAGAACTGCATCCTGGGAAATACGAGGGGACACGCATAGTCCGTCTGACGTATAAGAGCAGGTCAGTTTCTCCTGCAAGCTGCAAACTGATACAATACTAAATGTGTGTTCAATGTATTATTTGTGTGTATGTGTTAAATGTGTGTATTGAGTGTCTGTGTGTATAATATGTGAGTTATGTGTGTCTGCTTCAGGTGTATAATATATGTGTGTGTGGCTGTCTGTATGGTGTGTGTGTGTGTGTCTGTTGCGTGCAGGTTGCGTTTCCGGGCCCAGGCCAAAGGGGAGACGGAGCGTGAGCGCCTCCTGCTGGCGTACCAGGTGAACGGCGAGGTGCAGCACGGCCACTTCCCCGTCAGTAAGGAGCTGGCCCTGGAGGTGGCCGCCCTGCTGGCCCAGGTGGAGCAGGGGGACCTGGAGCGGCCCGGCCCAGCTGCTGCCCCCGGCAGCACCTCCCCCACCCAGACCAAGACCCAGCAGGCCCTGGGGCAGGCCCTGGAGCGCTTCTACCCCAAACACTACAAACAGGACCTGAGCGCGGAGCAGCTCAGGTGGGTCTGGAACACACCTGGAAAACACCTCTTATTCTCCTGTAATGCTCCTGGAACACACCTGGCATGTGTCTGTCATACTCTGTCATACTGTCAAACTATACAGTAGTCTTCACTGCTTATTCTGACAGATATGGTAGAGTCCTCATACAGACAGAGATACTGTAGGATACCCTCCTGACGGATGGAAGGATGGATGGAGTCCATCTAAATGATAACAGAGATACTGCAGGATGCTCTCCTTGCGCGGAGGGACAGGACCCAGCCCTTAGACAGGCAGAGAACCTGTACAGTACATGGCCTCTCACGCACAGAACCCCAGCGCTTATCCCTATCCACTCCTGGCTCCACAGAGACCTGTCGGAGCGCCTGGCCGCTAAGTGGACGGTCCTCAGGGGCTGCAGCGCGTCCGAGTGTGTGAGGATCTACCTGACCGTGGCCAGGAAGTGGCCTCTGTTCGGCGCCAAGCTCTTTAGCGCCGAGGTGAGTCGTCGCCAAGGCTGCAGGCGGGACGGAGCTGAGGAAGGAGGATGTGGCTCGGCAGGGACACGTTCTCTCTCCAGCTTTGCTCTCCATTTGTTCACATACATCCACATGCAGTCTTCAACACAATCCCCATCAATGCAGGCACATCTCATCCCCCTTAATTCGCACAGATTCCCCCCGTCAATTCCTTTTCTTCCCCTGTCGACTCTTATCTTTCCCGTTGTCACAATCCCACCGCAACCGTATGATGTCTTGTGTAATTGTTTGTTGGCCTGTCCGCTTGCTTCTCTGCTTGTCTGTCTACTTGTTTGTCTGTTTGTTGCTTTATGCCCCTTTGTTTTCACACTGTGTTGGGGTGGGTGTGTTCGGAACAGCTTCAATCCCTATTGTAATTACACTGGAATAAAAATAAAGCTGTCCTCCGAAGAGGGGGGATGGTGGTGGGCCTAAAAAAATAAATAGAAAGAACACCAGCGGGGATGTCTACTGTTCAGGGGGTGTAGTTGGCTGGGGAGGTGTTTCTGGGCGTGGGAGTCCATGGGAATGTGTGTTTGTGTGAGTCAGAGGACTGTGGATTTAACAGGGGAGAAGGCGAGTTCTTCTTGGAGAGGGAGGGAGGAAGAGATACTGACGAGTTTGTAATACTGGCGACTATGTGGAAGACACATGTCCAGACACATGCCTTATATCTGACCCTCTCCTCCTCTCCTCATCCTACCCCCTCCTCTCCTCATCCTACCCCCTCCTCTCCTCCTCCTACCCCCTCCTCTCTTCATCCTACCTCTCCTCTCCTCATCCTACCCCCTGCTTGTCTTCCCATCCTCTCCCCAGCCTGTACCCCCCTCTTCAGTGGAACAGACCCAGGTGTGGCTGGCGGTCAACGAGGATGGACTGTGTGTGCTGGATTATACCATGGTACGAATCTATCCTCATGTATTAGTTAACATGCTTAGCCACGGTCCACAAGGTGATTGTTTGACATAATAAACTTCGATGACGTCCCATAGTTATCCGCACTACGAGAGAAACTCATTTGTGGTAGTACCCTGTCTAACCAGTAGGGGGTGTATTGCATTGTTTTAGTCCCCCCAGAAGTGGGACGAATCTTGGGCATGTATTGACAGACCAGTTTGAACATTGTCAAACACAATTATTACCTTTTCACCAAAAGAGAGAAGCTATTATTGTCAACTTTTCACAAGTAGCTGGAAGACGAAGGCATGACAGTGCTGTTATTCTAGTCTGTCTCCAAGAAAAAGCCTTACTGAGGATGGTTAGCTAACCATCTGTGTTTATGTTGTCTGTGGCACGAATTAGCTGTTATAGTCGAGGGATTTCTCTTTAAAAATCTGGTCTTGGTCTTGGCCCTGGCCCTGGCTCTGGTCCTGGTCCTGGTCCCAGTCACAGTCCTGGTCTTGGCTCTATTCCTGGTCCTGGTTAGCTAGCCCCACAGAAGCTATGGTTTGTTGATCTCCTGGTCTGGAATGATTTTGTGCTGCGGGGTTTCAAACACCAGCAGCCCCCAGGAAAGCAGGAAGAGGTCCAGACTCAGATTTGGCTTCTTCTATGCAGAGATATTCTAAAGTTCCAGGATATAAACAATGTTTTCCCAGAGCTCTGTCATTTCAAGCAGCCTTTAGTCCTCCATGTCATTTCTGGTTTGGCAGCCCACTCAGCCATGTGCTCTCACTGGCTCTCTGGGGGAAAAATAGGACAAATCAAAATAAAGCTTTAGAAAAATGTCATGCTACTCCACACACAATTTGTCTCTTTTCACAAAAAGAAAGAAACCATATTTCATAAGCCAGTTCACTGGTGTGCTCCAGTGAGAGAATGAAAGACAGCTGTTTGTCTGTTCCTGTCTCTCATACCGCACTCCTATTGTTCATTTTCAGCACCTGCTGGTCACCTACTCCTACCAGTCGGTGATCACCTTTGGCGGTTGCCGTGACGACTTCATGGTGGTGGTGAGCCAGACCAGGGAGATGGGAGGCCGGAAGAAGAGTGTGGAGAAGCTTGTGTTTGCTATGCTGAAACCCAAGGTAAGAATCTGCACTGCATCAGTACTGCCCCGAGTCACAGAACTACTGCACTGTCTCCACTAAGTCACTGTCTCCACTAAGTCACTGTCTCCACTGAGTCATAGTACTACTACCCTGTCTCCACTAAGTCACTGTCTCCACTGAATCACAGTACTACTGTCCTGTCTCCACTAAGTCACTGTCTCCACTGAATCACAGTACTACTGCCCTGTCTCCACTAAGTCACTGTCTCCACTAAGTCACTGTCTCCACTGAGTCACAGTACTACTACCCTGTCTCCACTAAGTCACTGTCTCCACTAAGTCACTGTCTCCACTGAATCACAGTACTACTGCCCTGTCTCCACTAAGTCACTGTCTCCACTAAGTCACTGTCTCCACTGAGTCACAGTACTACTACCCTGTCTCCACTAAGTCACTGTCTCCACTAAGTCACTGTCTCCACTAAGTCACTGTCTCCACTGAGTCACAGTACTACTACCCTGTCTCCACGAAGTCATAGTAGCACTGCCCTGTCACCTGTCCAGGATCTGGGGGGGTTCCAGCAGGTTTCTATTGTGGAGGTGGTTATGCTTGGGGCTGATGGAGAAAGCAGGTCCAGACTGTCTTTAATGTGTTAAGGATCTCTGAGGAGCTGGAGCTAAGAGTCACATTACTACTGTAGGAAGTGCTAATAAGGTCGTCTGTATCCATGACAGGTGGATAGGTGTGCTTTCCACGGATTTCTCCCTGAGTTATATAGTCATGCTGTGAGCCAGGGTTGGCCACATCCCTGAAATCTCATGAAATCCAATCATATCAAATGGTAAAGCCATTTACTTTCTTTGACCCAATCTCTTCCCTCTCCAATCCTCCCCTACTCCCTCCCTCTTCTCTTTCCCCCTTCTCCCCTTCTCCACTCCCTCCTGGCCTCTCGTCTCCCCTCCTGTGCACAGATCCTGGAGCTGACCCTGTTGATGGCCAGCTACATCAACCACTGGACCCCCAGTCTGCCCTCCTCTGCCACCCAGCAACAGGGCTCCAGCTCCCCTGCCGGGCCCCGTGGGGACAACAAGCTTTGGGACGTGGACAGCAGACATTTTCCTTCCATGAACTACACCACCAAGGGCCCGACACTGCTGTAACCACACACCACGTACACACACAGCATCGGAACTGTTGGGCAACAGTGAAGGGATCTCATGCAGGAGGTCCAGTACATAGAAGACTGGGCTTCAAACTATCCCACCACTCCTGGATCACACATTAGCTGTCATTCCTCTGGAGCGTATGGAGTTATGTTGAAGGCACACAGGACATGTGTTTTATTCTTTTCGTATCTTTTATAAACTATGAGGGTATGGGGGATATTTTTGTTGTGATAACTTACGGTGGTACAAAATAGTTTCGTTTTTTGTTAGTCTAATGAATACACTATTTATAGTAACAAACGAGCGTTCCAACTCTGCTTCGCCGACTAACATGCTC
The DNA here is from genome assembly GCF_963692335.1 of Osmerus eperlanus. Lineage (NCBI taxonomy): Eukaryota > Metazoa > Chordata > Actinopteri > Osmeriformes > Osmeridae > Osmerus > Osmerus eperlanus. The sequence goes on from NC_085026.1 coordinate 2,626,746, forward strand.
ACACTTTTCTTTTTTGCCAAAAATGTGGGCCTGGAAAATATATGTGGGTTGCATGAAAACAGACTAAAGGACCAAAAGCTGGCCCCCACATTAGACGATAACCGCTTGGCGAGAAAAAAAATCTTAGTAGCTGGCACGCTCCTCCCTTCGACCTTCATGGGTTCCAGGCTTCAGCCTTCCCCGACGTGAAGGTCGGTAGGAAGGAGAGGCTGTAGTCCTTGTTGGTACTGTTTGGAACTGATGGAAGGTCTGAGGTCTTTGAAAGACTGAGGTCTTTCAAAGGATGAACTGCTCCTTTAAACAAGAGAACTCCACAGAGGCAGCTCACTGCCTGGACACCACAGCTCTAACTTACATTATCAACATTACTGGGTGTCTTAGCGACGGGCTAGGGTTGTTTTTTTTTTGTATTCTCACTAGTACGTGTCACCTCACACTTTGGTGGATTTGATTTCTTATTTTTTTATATACCTTTCACAAATGATTGAATATACTGTAGTTAGACAAGGTTCACGCTGTGAGTGCCTGTGAACACACTCGTCTTTGAAATGTTTTTACATTTCAAATGCTGAGACGCTGAATGGCTTTTGTATTTGTCTCCACTAACACCTGCCTAAGTCAGTGGGCCGACACTAGGGGGGGGTCATGTTTTCCTGCACAGGCTGCACTTCTCACCTGCCCCCCCCCCCCCCCACACCTGCCCCCCAGATATATAAATATGTACATATATGAACAGACAGTCCTGCTGTAACATGGACTAAGACTATAAAGCTACCAAAATGTTCTTAATGACTTGAATTGTTCTTGGATCAAACCACTGTCTTGATCGTTTTCATTGTTACTTATTTATTTCATTTCCGGCATTTTGGGGCTTTTGCTGAAAGGAAAATGTGTCTGGTTTGTTACATTTTGAAATGTTCTGAAATGTTACATGTTTTCAGTAGCAGAATCAGTGAATGACTGCTTCTTTCACCACTAGTTTGCTGTATGATTTGAGAATAAAAAAAATTATGATTCAGTCAACACTGTGCATAGTTGCTTGGGGATGTGTGTGTGTGTGTTAAAAATAAACAGTATGAATTTGAAATAAACCGTTTTTTGTTTGAAATACCTTCCACCAACTTCCCTGTTGAGAGACGCAGACACCCCACATGGACACCACTGTTGGTTTTTCTTTCCCATCTTCTAGAATGATCTTGTTGTATTTCTACAGAACATCTACAAACCCTCCCTACGTGGGCCTGTGTGGTGGCTGGGTGTGTCTGCTGTGGCGAGGGAGGCCGGGTCTGGTGATGCAAGCAGCTTTGACTTGCTTTCTCCCGACAGGTCAAAGTGGTAATGACGTTTTCTTGCCAACTGCACAGCTATAAATCCTTTTTTTATTATGTTAAAAACTCCTTGTTGTTCCAACAGTCACTTTCGTATGAACTGAAATACTCATTATTTGACCCACTCTGCGGCCATGGTGTTCAGTCAATGCTCATCTAGAAACATTTTATAACATTCCTATGGTGCTCCTTTTAGAGTTCACTTTGGTGGTGTCGCTGGGTTAGGATATTCCTTTTGAAACACTTTTTTCATGATCTCGATGATTTACTCTAATGATATCATATATTATTCCTTAAATGTATTATTTAGTGAGAATGACAACAATAATGTTGTTTTTTATTCCAACAAGAAACAAGCGAATTATTCTGTCTCCAAATGTAAGGGTGCACTAATAGATGTCTTCAATCCCCGTGCAAATGTGGGGTATATAAATATAAAAGTCTATATTTTTTGTGTCTCTTTAAAGATTCCAAAATGCATAACAATGAATTGATCAATTATACGCATGATTATTATTTTGAAATAGGCCACTTTTGCTTAGTTTCTAAATAATTTCCCAATCAGCACGTTTCTTGTGATAGTGTTAATTCCAAATTACCAATGAATTTTTACGTAACAAAAAAAAGCTGTTAGGCCTACGCATTGTACGGCCATAACGTTCTTAGATACTATTAATTATATTATTCATTACACCGTATCATAAAACGTAGCCTACAAGACCTAATAACAAAAGTTGGCCTACAGGAGTTATTCGTGTTTAATTCAAATGAGCCAAGTGTTGTTAAGGTGTAGCCTGATCTCAGAAACGGGCTTTTAAAATGTAACCACGGAAAGTGATTTTAGCAGTAACTTTCGAATGTCCCTGTACTTACTGTAAGTCGCTCTGGATAAGAGCGTCTGCTAAATGACTAAATGTAAACTTTCACAAGACTCGGAATGATATTCATGCTGCGCTCTTCCGAGCGCGTGTGGAACGTCTGCTGAAGTCTTTTGGACTGTTTCAGTTGGAATAGGCTACATTTTTGGACAGGTAACCTACATTTAAAATACTTTGCAATAAGCTACGAACTAGCACTGTCTTATGGCCTACATAGAAACAGTTTGCAGAAAGTGCAGTTGTCGCCAAAGTTGCTACTTTAGACTTAAGATTTAGCAAATGTTTCAGGAATTCCATACATTTACAGACAATGAATCATTATAATAACCTTATATTTTACTTTCCAATTGAAGATATAATATTTCGTATTGTGTTTGTTCCTTTGCAGGATTCCTATTTTATTACGAAATTAAAGATGACCACGAAAAAACAGCAGAGTTTAGTCCGGGAGGCGTCGCATCAAATCATTGCCGGTGGATCCGCAGGTCAGTTTAAAAAGCGGGGTCTACGTAAGAGCGTGCTTATAAAATACATATATGTATTTTTTCTCATTTTACACGCCGAAAATGTTGTGTCAAATTGTCAGCAATATCAGGGATTCGGTGATCGTCATTACAGTTGAGACTGAAATATTTTGATAGATTTTCGACATTTGACCACCGGATGGTCTCTGTCACACCGATCCTGCTGCAAAGATTCCAGTCACATTGGTTCCGCGTTCATACTTGCAACATCGATTGATTCCGGACGCATTCATTGCATAAAAAAAAATCGCTTGTGAGTCTCTTGATACTCAGTCAAACTTTTACTAAGCGGAGCCCGCTGCTTCTGCTGCAACACACAGTGTGTTTTCAGCTTGTGGATCTCTGACGGGTCGGATCAAGGTTTGGCCGTTGGTGGAAATTATTCAAAGTAAAGGTGAAGGTACAGGTTTCACCACAGGTGTTCGCTTAATAATTATCTTCATCTTTACCCTTCCAGAAGAATTTGATATTATTATTATACCAATAATCATAATATGATAAACACATTGTCTGTTTGTCATGAATCTACTTTGCTGTCTGTCTTATCCCGTGTTATTTCAAAATGATACTTTTTGAAAAAAAGTACCAAAGAGCATATTTTTCACCAGGTTGTTACTTATTAAGCCGTTTGGTGTGTTATTTACATAGTCTGAAATCATCACAGAATTAGAGTCAATGAATTACCCTACAAGTAAAGAGAGATGTTGGGCCCTTATGGGACAAGCTCACTACTTGGTAAATACTCCTAAGAATTCATCATAAATAGTTGAGGTGTGGGCCTAGTCTCTGGTGTCCCCGTTCCGAGACGCTCTGTGTTTAATGGGAATGAGGTGTTCTGTGTACTCTGGCATCACTGCTGGTTTCCCGCTGCTGTGGCGGGGCACTCACTGGCCCTCTGGGACAGGGACGTCTCCCCACCCCCGTCCCCACCCCTTCACCTAACCCGAGGGGCTCTCCTCCGCCACCCATCCACTCAGAGAGAGGACCCGGTTCTGTGCTGGGGTGGAGCTGGAGGCTGGGACAAGATCTCGGGGCTAGAGGCCAGGACTGGGGGTAGGATGCAGGCCGGGGCTAGGACAGTGGATAGAGGTTGGGGCCGTGGCTGGGGCTGACTGCTGGGGCCAGGGCAGTGGATAGAGGTTGGGGCCGTGGCTGGGGCTGACTGCTGGGGCCAGGGCAGAGGCAGCACCTTGAGTAGAATGACCTCAGTGTTTCCCCTCACCTTCCCTCGGCCCCCAGGCCACAGCCTCCTGGGGGTGTTGTTGGCGTCCTGATGGACCTGTTAACGAGCTTGCAGAGAGACCGCCGTTCATTTATGTGAGACCGGGTCACAGAGCCGGAGCTGTGCGTATAAATTGGAGGGAAAATGGCAGTTTGGTGCTCTGTAAAATCATCTGCGTGGACTCTGCTACTCTGACTCTGTCTGGACAAGCTGAGGTTATTTTTTACCTTTCACAGAGGTCAGCACACGCACTGAGACCCTCCCCCCCATGCTCATTGGCTGTGGAGGAGATCTCGTTCTTTTTTATTGGACTGTTCGTTAGTCCGTCGCACCAGTATGCCATCAAGTCCATGTTCGGTCCAACTGTATATTATGAACGACCGCACTGCTGCTTTCTAGTAACCGTTTAGAACGGATCATGTCTACATAGTGTGTCTGTTGCTCTGCTTAAATAGCCCATGTATTTTAGACCATAGATTTGATTCATTTAATAAGTGGCTTTATTTTTTGAAGCTTAGTAAAAATTGTGAAACTTATTTGTTGCTCCAATTTGCTTTTGATTTCTCTTGTTGTTAAGCAGAACTCAGGTTGGCGTGCATCCTAATGCCTTTTGCTGGTTTCAAAGCAGTAATTTCACCACTAGGGGGAAGCACTAGTTCATTCACTTGTCATATTGACAGCATATTACAATAAAGAGATTTTTCCCAGCTTAGTTTTCTTGCATGTGGGTTAATAGTAATACTAGGTTTATACGTATTTGTGTAAATGTTCATGTTATTTAATGTTTATATACACAAACCCACGCGATATTATTTATTTTTGTCATTTTGAAATATAGGTTGGATAGAAAATGATGCTGTTATGCAAATGTACGTAATGCATAATATAGTAATGGTAAGAAATGAAGAATGTTCTTGAACAAACATCTTGGTGAGTAGTATTTTTCTAACCTTCATATAGAGCTAACTACTGTAACTTTCGCATTTTTTCTTTGGGTAAACGTATCCCTTTCCTGCAAATGGAGTGTGTCGACATAAGACAGACATCCTCGGTATGATTAGATGCACTCCCCTGCTCTGGAGTAGTTAAATTACACTCAAACTCTCTTTACTTTTAATTGGGTTTTAAACTGTGAAACTCGGATTTGGCGTCGCCGGACGAATCCTTCCACTTAGCTTAAATAAAGAAGAAGAAGAAACGAGATGGAGAGAAAGTCAAATAAATAAAGTCTAACAAGAGGGTAACTTTATGAGGATCATTCACTGACAGATATGTCCGTCACCCATCAGTGTTTCCTCTCAGCTGGCTGCAACAATCACAGCTGAATTAGCCCTAATATTTATTTCCAGAAACAATTGTACATGTTTTAGCTGGGCTTTGATAGAACTCCCAGTGGACATGTTGGAGACAGATGTTTAGATGACCTCATCTTTGAAGTAATGTTGATTTTGGACGGGTGCTTCTCCCTCTCTCTAAATCAGCCTCCTCCTCTCTCCCCCCCACCACCAACACCCCTCCTCTTCCCCTCACCTCCCTCCTTCCTCATCTGCTTGACTGTGTCTCTGTGTGTGTGTGTGTGTGTGTGTGGCTTGGAGAAGTTTCCCGTCCTCTGCACGGTTTGAGCGACAGATGTCTGTGAATTTGTGGCTGGCTGAACGTGGAGCGTGTCAGTGCTGAGGGATGACTGGGTCTGCCTCACACACATCTGCCTCCTCCAGGCCTCCCGGTGTCTGTCTCTCTCTCCATGACGCTCTGTCTCTCCAGCTCTCTGCGCATATGTCATCTATCCCGGTCTCTCCATGACTGTCTCTCTCAAGGTGCCTGTCTCTGTTTCTCCAGGCCTCCGGGTATCTGTCTCACTCTCCAAGTCTCTCCATGTCTCTCTCTCTCAAGGTGCCTGTCTGTTTCTCCAGGCCTCCGGGTATCTGTCTCACTCTCCAAGTCTCTCCAGGTCTGTCTCTCTCAAGGTGCCTGTCTGTTTCTCCAGGCCTCCGGGTATCTGTCTCACTCTCCAAGTCTCTCCAGGTCTGTCTCTGTCTTCAGGTTTCTAGGTGCCTGTCTCTCTCTCAGGCCTCTGAGCGTCTGTCTGTCTGCTCTGGGTGCCTGTCTCTCTCTCTCAGGCCTCTGAGCGTCTGTCTGCTTTAGGTGCCTGTCTCTCCTCTCAGGCCCCTGAGCGTCTGTCTGTCTGCTCTGGGTGCCTGTCTCTCTCCAGGGCAATTGACTGGCTGACCAGATTGGTCTGACAGTAATAAATAAACACAGCTTTGGGGAATCAGATTACTAATAGGATTCTCAGAGTTAAGATATCTGACACAGTCTTTGCTGTTTCAAAAACGTTTTAAACGTTTTTCCAGTAATGAGGTAGTTTATTTTTTGATGATGTCAGAGATTTACATCGAAGAATTTGCTCAGATGTTGCTTTGTGAAGCTTTTGCATGTCACAGAATGATCCATTAAAATCACTCCTCATTTAATATGGAAAAAATAACCTCAAAATAAACATGACTGAAAAACAAACCAGAGAGATTTATTATCTGTCAGAGCTAATGATCGTTCTGAGGAGCTGTGGAGGATCATAACATCACCAGACGTCAGCTAAACCGAGCATGATGGCTAACGCTAACCTTAACCCTAACTACTGTGGTGTGGCACAGACTCACTCAAATACATCTGATATTCTAACTAGCTAACTAACATAGCACAGACACACTCAAACACACCTGATATGCTAACTAGCGTAGCACAGACACAATCAAACACACCTGATATGCTAACTAGCGTAGCACAGAAACACTTAAACACACCTGATATGCTAACTCACTTAGTACAGCACAGACTCACTCCAACACATAAAATATGTAATCTGTTAAATATGTAAATGTCAAATATATACTCATACTGTACTGTAAGTGACCTGAATCTCCGACAGAGATTGTAATTGTTACGTTTTAACAGAACTCATGATGTAACCTAGTAGTTATGGTCATCTCCCAACGTTTGATGATGTCATTGTGTAGGTTTTAGCAGAACTCCTGTCATCTTGACATACAGTGGTTGTTATGGTTATGACAGTGACAGTAAACCATGCAATATGCTAGGCCATATGTCTCAAAGGAGGCACAATACAGTTTATTGGGTGTGCTCAAGCCTTCGGCGAGAGCACAACCTTTGTTCTCTCACATATATATTATTATTATTTCTTTTTGCCCCCCTAAAACTCAGTCAATATTTGGCCTACATAGACAACCTAGGTGTCAAAAGTTTCGTCTTGGTAGCGATTGAGTTGCTTCTATTGGGATTTACGTTCCGTTGCATGGTTTAAGTGGAAATTAAGTTTTTGTGGCAAAAAGTGAAGCTAACGGTGGCTAACTTGCTAGCCACAGTCAATGACGCTACTTACGTCACTAACGTCACGAAAACTCGCGTGACTACCTCTAGCAGAACATTAGTTTAGCAGCTTGTTAACTTCTGGGAGATAGCTAAGCTAACTGCTTTACTGCAAGGGAGCTGCAGAAACGCCACAAGCAAAGAGGCCAGGGTGATAACTATTTACTAATTTTACTTTGTGATATGACACACAATTGTGACGTGTAATGTACAATATAAGCTGATTTTATTAAGGAAATACATCTACTTTCGGAAACAGTAGTCTACTATGTCACTGAAGTATTAGCATCATGACATTAGCCTCTGTTGGCCGGGCAACACATACTACAGTGGTCTATGATGCATCTGTTTTCAATCGTTAAAATAAACATTCCTCACAAATACATTTTCGTTGTAGGATTTATTATGACATTACATTACAAGTAAACGATTTGTGGGTGAAATTATCATTACCTGTGGTTTCAAACCAGTGTTGCTCACTGCAACGCTGTAGCCTACGCGCGACACTACAAAAACATCTACACAGCTGTAGGAAGTCAAACGGCGACAGAACATGTTCGGCACTCCCCTTACTTAAATCAAAAATCTATCTAACTACTAACCTTAACTTCATTGCCACAGCCTAAACTTTGTCAATCTGTTCATGAAAATAATTAATTTCAGCCTAAACCGTACAACGGAACGTTAAATCGAATTCAACCAATGCAATCGCTACCAAGACGAACACAGCAGTACTGTAGTCTAGTACTGTACTGTAGTAGTACAATTTACCGGGGCAGCTTCTCCACACAGGGCTATATCGCATTTTGCGTTGTTACTGACTGATCGCTACCAGTGAGCTTTTTATGAATGAGCGATTTTCCACTGAATAAATGTCAAGCTTATTTACGTTTTTGGGGGCATATTTTCAGTTAGCAGATGGTACTGTTTGAATCACGATTCCATATTCTACTGCCGGTAACGTCGTAGAATAATCTTCAAAGGGGGTTCTTTATTAATGAATGAATGCAATATGAGTAGGCTAAATGCCTGAAAATATCACGAGAAGGGAAAACTTAAAAGGACATTTAAGTCATAGAGATTAGGTCCATTTTTACACCGGTCTACCAAATTTATTCGTTTTGATTCAGCTATGAGGCTGCCTCTTGCAGGGGAAATAAGAGGACATCATATTTAATTCTACACTTCACTCGTATTTTCAGTTGTAAACGAGCAGCACAAAAAAATGCTTTTAAATCTATGTAATATTTATAAATAATAAGTATGCATTTTTATATACAAAATACAGAAATATCAGTTGTAAAAATGTCATTCAAAAACGCACCCCTGTGCAACCGACGCAAGCAAGCACACCCTACAATTTCCCCAGAAATTGTACCCTCTCTAGTTATAGTATAGGGCAGTATTATATAATACAGTTTATTATAGTATAGGGCAGTATTGTATAATACAGCTTTATTTCTTATTTTTTTATAATAGCTTTAATTTACTTCTTCTTCAGCATCATGTGGCACTGACATCTTGTTGACTCCATGTGCTCCAAACAGATACTATGAGAACTGGTCGCTCTTCCTCAGCTGTGTGTGTGTGAGTGTGTGTGTGTGTGAGTGGTTGGACGGGGGGACTCTGAGGCTGGTCTAGTGTGTGATTTACGAGCCTGTCTCACATTCAGGACGTTATCTTAATGACATGATTTAAGGAAGTACTTCTCTGACAGGAGGGCTTCTCTGTTGCTGAAGGATTTGTGACAGTAGAACTTACCATGAGGTAGGCACACACACACACACAGCACTGTGCAACCACACATTTACCCACTTTCTTAAACTCTTGTGCATACTTTCTCTCTCGCACACCCCCCCACCCACCCCCACCTCCCCACACACACAGGCCATCCATCATGTATGCTAGGTCGCTGTTAGCAATAACAGTAATTACTCTGTTATGGTAAGAGCAGAATCAGGAGGATAATTATGATTGTTCGACATGGGAGGCAGCTCGGACCCCTGGCTTCTCGTTTCCAACGAGCAATTATTAAAATGTGCGGCCGACGCAGGAAGTCGAGGTGCTTCCAACATGGACTGTGACGTCTGAAAGAGGGGCGCCATCGCTTTACGCAACAAAACGTTTGTCCATATCGGACATCTACCGTTTTTGGTTTTGTTTTGTTTCACCGCAGTTTCCCCCTCATCATACATGGTAAACACTGTTGTGTTTTGGTGTCTGGGTCGAGAAGGTGAACCCAGGAAGGGAGCGGTCAGAGGACAAAGCTGCAGCGAGGCTTAGGGTGAGAGCGAGGCTGAGGGTTAGGCTGAGGCTGAGAGCGAGGCTGAGGGTGAGGCTGAAGGTGAGGCTGAGAGCAAGGCTGAGGGTGAGAGCGAGGGTGAGGCTGAGGGTTAGGTTGAGGGTTAGGCTGAGGGTGAGAGCGAGGCTGAGGGTGAGAGCGAGGGTGACGCTGAGGGCGAGGCTGAGGGTTAGGCTGTGGGTGAGAGCGAGGGTGAGGCTGAGGGTGAGAGCGAGGCTGAGGGTGAGAGCGAGGGTGAGGCTGAGAGCAAGGCTGAGGCTGAAGGTGAGAGCGAGGCTGAGGGTGAGAGCGAGGCTGAGGGTGAGAGCGAAGCTGAGGGTGAGAGCAAGGCTGAGGGTGAGGGTTAGAGCGAAGCTGAGGGTGAGAGCGAAGCAGAAGGTGAGAGCGAGGCTGAGGGTGAGAGCGAGGCTGAGGGGGAGCGCGAAGCTGAGGGTGAGGGTTAGAGCGAGGCTGAGGCTGAGGGTGAGGCTGAGGGTGAGGCTGAGGCTGAGGGTGAGGCGATCTCAGACGAGTTGAAGACAGGGCTCCAGGCTGCACATGGCAGCAATAACAGAACAGGGAAGGAAATCAGCTAAGCAAGCTCTGCTTAATGGAGCACCACCACTAAGTAGTCAAGGGGCAGGGAGAAAACATGCCTAGGAGGAAAAGTATAGTGTGTGTGGACAGTGTGTGTGTGTGTGTGTACAGTATGTGTGTGTGTGTACAGTATATGTGGGTGGACAGTATGTGTGCATGTACAGTACGTGTGTGTACAGTATGTGCACATGTACAGAATGTGTATATGTGTGTGTGTGTACAGTTTGTGTCTGTGCACAGTGTGTGTGTGTACACAGTGTGTCTGTGCACAGTGTGTGTGTGTACAGTGTGTGCGTGTGCCGATCTATCTGTATGTGGAATGCGTTTGAGAGATCTCTGTATTTTATAGGCTCTGTTTTCCAGCCATGTTTTTCTGAACCCCCTAATTAAGTTCCAGTAGAAAGATGGTATTTTGGAGAAACCTTGCTGGATGCACCAATGTTTAGACTGATCATCATCAGTCCAAACAGACACTAACCAACCGTCTTCTCTGCTCAGTGACGTCTAATGACGTCTGTTCTCTAGGAAATAGTTTGACCGTTTGCAGTGTGAGGAAGTCTATTATCTATGAAGTATATAATAAGACTCTCTGCTCTATGGAGACCCTCTGTCTTCTTATTACTAAGGTCTTTATCAACTGTGCAGGGGCCCATAGTCTGTGCTCTTAGATCAGAGATCGTAGGTTCTAGGCTGTTCTAACACGGACTTTCATTTGTGTCGTGCCCATAGTGACATGGAGCAGTTTGACTTCACATTCAACCAGAGGTCAAGCACAGGCTCGGGGCCATTTGAACTGATAGAAGAATCAAGAGTTAGCGTAATTACAAACCCTCCGTGTTTCTGCTGGAAGAGCAGCACATATACATATATATATAAACATAATAAGTACTGTCAAAACAAGCCTGCAAAGGGGAAAGCTCTGGAATTACACAACGCTGTGTGTGTCTGTGTGTGTGTCTGTGTGTGTGTGTCTGTGTGTGTGTGTCTGCGTGTGTGTCTGTGTCTGCGTGTGTGTGTGTCTGTGCGTGTGTCTGTGTGTGTGTGTGTCTGTGCGTGCATGCATGCAGACGAGCGTGTGTGTGCATGTTCCTCCGGGTGACCCGGGAGGTCAGAGAGAAAAAAAAAGCAATTTTTTTTTTATACAGAAGAATTCTGGCTGGCAACGGTGTAATCCTGCCTTCCATTTTCTTTTCTTTTTTTTTTTCTTTTTTTAAGCTCTCTCCATCCCTGCAGCTGAGACCCTGCCCTGCTCCCCCCAGCCCCCCTTCCTCCTCCCAAGTTAACTCTATCAAGATGAAGAGTGTTTGGCCCAGTGCAGTCATCATAATGTGATTTGTTGTGCTCATGAGCCAATTAGAGTCTTTACTGGCGGAATAGCCTCTGCCCGGTCGCCGGGGAGGATAGCTCGGAGAACCGGCTTTAATTAGAGAAGCTCTCATTTATAGACACTGTGAATTATCTTTGAATGCCGAGCCGGGCTGAGGATGGCACGGGCTGAGGGGGAGGGCTTTGGCAGAGGAAGAGGTCAAATTTGATAATGAGAACCAAAAGTCAACAGAGGGCCCTGTGCTGAATTTGTTTACTGTTCCATTATTGTTTCAAAAGGGGGAGAGCCTCGCAGGGGAAATCAGGACAGGCACAAATGTCACAATCGCGAAAGGGCAGGGAGAGAACAAGGAGGGACAGGCATCGACTCTCTTCTCTCATGTTTGAAGCGGGAGCGTTCATGCCGTGGAACGAAGGTCTAAAAGCGCTTGTCGGGTCACGGAAAAGGCCTGCGTGTTGGTTCCTGTGCTCTCCTGTGTTGAGGCTGTGAGGGTGGGGTCCAGACTGACCACACACAAGCCCGGGGGGGGGGAGGGGGGGGGGGGGAGGTGGAAGGGGGCAGAACCATGGGGACCATTACTGTTTAGATACATCATAGTTATTGATCCACTATTTGATCAGTCATAGGTACTGATCCACTGGTGGGTCATATTTATGGATCCACTACTTGATCTATTTTTTCATTCTGCTGGGACTGTGAATTCAGTAAGACTCATGATCAAGCCTGAGAGTGTGTGTAGTAGCATAGCTTCCATAGTAAGTGGCAGTTCTCCTATCTGAACACGTGGATCTGCTCACTGACTAGAGGGCAGGAGAGAGCTGCAGTTCAGATCACCCTCATCCTCTCTCTGGCCTCGTCCTCTCTCTGGCCTCGTCCTCTCTCTGGCCTCGTCCTCTCTCTGGCCTCGTCCTCCAGAATGTATAGTTAGTAGGTCTATATAGTTAGTAGTGTGTTTAGTTGGTATATGAGCTGTAGTTTGTATAGTAACTACATAGTTTGTAGATGTAAACGTTGGTGTATGTAGATTGTAGTTGGTGACAATGCCAGCTGCAAACGATGTGTGAATTTATTTGGATTTCCATCTCCACCCGGCCGTCAGATGTAACGCTTTGATAACTGCCACATTAGCGTATCCCTCCGAGTCTGTCCTCGTCATTTATCTCTCTCAGCCTCCGCAAGGTGTTGAGGGAACAGAGCAGGATCACAGCACGCATAGGCGGACGCCATTTGGAACAGCTCCCGAATCCCAGGCTCTCGTCTGAAGAGGCTGGGTCCCTGTTGTTCCACTTCCCTCAGCCCGGCTCCAGCTATGACTCACGGGTGACGATGACTCGGGGGGATGTTGTTCTAGGACCAGCATTGTGGCGGAACAGCAGCTCACGCTGACTCGGGCCTGGAGCAGAACAGGACCACACAGAGGGGACCCAGCCTGCTTCTGAAGTGAGCCCAAAGGGGAGTGGAGCGAGGGAGGGAGGGAGGGAGAGAAGGAGGGAGAGAGGGACGGAGAGAGTTATCAGTCCTTCCATGGAGGAAGCTCTTAGCTGGATGTCTGTGTGATCAGAGGATGTCTGTGTGATCAGAGGCCTGACAGACGCTTTTTCCATAACAGTCTCCCAGAAGCCTCGCTTTGCTAAAGCGAGGGGGCCGAGGGGATTGGGGGGGGGGGGGGGGGGAGTTTTGAGTATTGATGTTAATGTATTCAAAAGTAGGAAAATGTGACTGCAATAGTAAGTGAAGCCTGTCAGTGGAGCGCTCCGGAGTCCAGGAGCAGTCTTACATAATGTGTAAGCACAGGTGATGGACCCCGTCCCCCCCCACCCATCTACCTCACAGGAAGAGCCACAGTGATTCTGCCCCGTCCTGGTTTGCAGTGCTCTGCGTTTCATTATGCTACTGGTCCCAGAGCGGTCTGGAAGAGTAGCCCCCGGGGGGCTGGGGGGTGGGGGGGTGGGGAGGGACACTCCTCCCTCCCCCCCTCTCCCTCTCTTGATTTTGTTTTTTTCATTTCCAATTACATTAGGTAATGTTGAATCATTTCTTAATCATCCAGTATTCTGGGTAAATAGTTTTGGTTTCCAGTCTGTGGTCAATATTTGACAAGTGACTTACCTGAGGCGAGTCTAAAATGATATTATGATTATTATTATTAGCAGTATTAGTAGTAGAAGTAGTAGTAGTTGTGCATATAGCGTGACAGTAAGATGACTCTGGCTTTTCCCTGCTAAGTGCTAGAATGGGCAGAGCAATTACCCCGGGGCTGTTAGGAGGAGGAGCACTGGGAGAGGCACAGTCATCTTCTAACACAAACATCCTGGTCCGAGGCTGAGGCTGCGGCTGAGGCTGGAGATGAGGCCAGGGCTGAGGCTGGGCTGGGAGTGGGGCCAGGGCTGGAGATGAGGCCAGGGCCGAGGCTGGAGATGGAACTGGGGTTGGAAATGGGGTCAGGGCTGGAGATGGCTCTCTGGCAGGGACAGCCAGTTCTAGTCCTGGAGGCTGCATGCCCGCTTGCATGGAGCAGTCTGGAGAGAAACGGATCAGAGTTTGTTTGCTTAATCTGGCTTTAAAAGTTCTGCCAGATGAGCAGCACCTGAACCCCCCCCCCTCCTTACACACACGCACTCCTACCCCACCCAGTAAATCCTCTCTCTCAAACACATGCTCCCTCAAAACGTTTGCAGGAAGACCTCTTAACGTAAGCACAAGTATTCAGACCTATAAGGGGTTTAGGAAACACTGGAGGAGGTAGATCTTTCAGGAATCAAGGGAGACAGAGAGGGAGAGAGAGAGGGAGACAGAGAGGTAGAGAGAAAGGGAGAGGGAGACAGAGAGGGAGAGGGAGACAGAGAGGGAGACAGAAAGGGAGAGGGAGACAGAGAGGGAGACAGAGAGGAAGACAGAGAGATGGAGACGGAGGGAGACGGAGAGAGGGAGAGAGCGAGGGAGACAGAGAGGGAGACAGACAGAGAGAGGGAGGGAGAGAGAGGGAGACGGAGAAGGAGGGAGAGAGAGGGAAACGGAGAGGGAGGGACAGGGAGACGGAGAGGGAGACAGAGAGGGAGACAGAGAGGGAGACAGAGAGGGAGACAAAGAGGGAGACAGACAGAGAGAGGGAGGGAGAGAGAGGGAGACGGAGAGGGAGACAGAGAGGGAGACAGAGAGGGAGACAGAGAGGGAGAGAGAGAGGGAGAGAGAGAGGGAGACAGAGAGAGGGAGACGGAGAGGGAGGGAGAGGGAGACGGAGACAGAGAGGGAGACAGAGAGGGAGGGAGAGGGAGACGGAGACAGAGAGGGAGACAGATGGAGGGGGAGCAGGACGAGCGGCTTGGAGGGAAGATGTGGAGCTCCGTCCATACCTGCATGCGTTACAAGTAGGGTTTCGGTACCCAACCCTACTTGTACCTACGCATCCGGTAGCAATCGGACCCGATTAGAACACACATTTCGGTTCCTTATTTCGGTTCCACTTAATGTGTCGACTGAAATATTTTCCCTCTGTCGCTCCGAAACTGACGTAAAATATTCACACTTTCTCTGTAGTCTACCGTTAGCTAGCTACTGTTAATGTAGTCTACTTTCAAAATGCCATATTTTCCCTATGGGCTCACCAAAACAGACGTAAAAGCATATTAACCATTCACTGCACGGGATCGCTAGTAAACATATTACACTTGCTCTGCCAGTCTATCGTTAGCTAGCTTTTAGTGCATTTAACATGCCTAAAGCGAAGCGGTCGAAAGTGTGGCTGTATTTCACAGCCAAGGATTCCGAAATCGCAAAATGCTACAAATGTTTCCAAACGATTACGTGCAAAGGGGGAAGCACGTCAAATGTTGTTGTTACTTGTTAATAGTGTAACTGTTATTTATTGTTAAATTATTGTAATTGTGTGTTAGGTGACTTAGGTTTACTTATTATATATTTAAGTAGGCTACTTTAAAAACTTAATATATTGTTACATTTATATCATTTTTCATTAAAAAAAAACTCCGGTTTAGGAATCGTTTAGGAATAGGAATCGTTTTAGAAGTACCGGTTCGGCATCGGAATCGTATAAATCCAAACGATACCCAATCCTAGTTACGAGAGGGGTCTGGAACCAGAGGGGTCTGGAACCAGAGGGGTCTGGAACCAGAGGGGTCTGGAACCAGAGGGGTCTGGAGGAGCCGGAGCAGCTTTGGGGAAGCCTGTCGAGCCGTGACCGCTGGTGACCGCTGGTGACCGGCACCCATCGCAGAACCATCCAGCCCTGCTTGAAGAGCTGAGCTGTGTGGGAATGGGAGAGCGAGGTAAATGGGGGTTTTCCGTGTGGGAGAATTAAACGTCATTCCAGCTGAAGTAGTAAGCGGACTAAATGACAAACCCAATCCGTTTATTAGTCATTCCAAAGAAGTGACTCCCCTCCTTGTTCTTTTTTTATTTGATTTTACATTGGTACTGATCTTGGTGTAATTTCCCCAGCTTGTGCTATTTGCATTCACGACTGAATGGAAATTAGTGTTGGCCCCCCTCCAACACGGTCTAATGAGCAAACAATGGAACTACATCATGTTGGGGTTTGGAGGGAATTATCTTGATTGCAGTAACCCTCCAGTCTCACCTTGGCTGGAGACCTATGCAGCCAGAGACGTCTGTCAAACGAACCCTCTCTGGTTAGGGCCAGGGCGGGTCTCCTCTCCCCTCTGTGGTGTGTTAAACAGAGAAGAAATAGCAAGAAAAACGAGTAGCTGACGTTTGGCTCAGTTCAGTTTTTTGTTATTTTGCTGGACGTGCAGAGCCGTTTAGAGGAGGAGGGGGCTGGAGGTGTATTGGTCACTTTGAGTTTGCACAGTCCCTTCAAGCCTGGCACCAGAGGGGCTTGCCATCAGCACTCTAAAAACAACAGTTCTCTCCCGCCAACCCTCCTGGATAATTAGTGAAATGTTTCACATGCTGCGTAACATCACAGAGGAGATGGAAAAGTGTCACAGGAAGCAGTCCAAGTCAGGGAAGCTGGAGGGAGGAGAGGGAGGACCTAACAGAGGTGTTGGTCACCGTAGAAACCTAACAGAGGTGTTGGTCGCCGTAGACACCACACCTGGAGCATTCTTTTATTCATCCCTGTGTTCGTTCCACGGTGATAAATGGTGTATGTGCTCTAAATCCATTAGAGTTAATGTGTTCCCATTTGTTTATGGGTTAGGCCATGGAACTAATTGTGAATCTTGAGATAAGAGCAAAAAGAATGTGTCCAATTGTATTTTAATGAAACCGCAAAGTCCCTTGAATGAGATTCTTAGACAGCGAGTATGTTTATCTTTTTGTTGGAGCATTTCCTGGGAGGGTCGAATTGGCCGTCTAGATGGAATGGACTGTTTCATCTGATCAAAGTATGTCTGGGATTGTCTAAATGGTGATTATTTAAATCTTGCCTGTTTTGAATTGTCTGCCTCCACCCCTCTCTGCTCTCATTAATACTAACATCCTTCCCTGAGGTTGGCACTGCTATAGAGAACATAACCTCTAAACTTTTACTGTATCCTGACAGACAGACAGACAGATCCACCAACCTCAGACAGACCTCAGACAGACAGACACATCAAACCTTAGACAGACAGATAGATCTCAGACAGACAGACAGACAGACCTCAGACAGACAGACACCTCAAACCTTAGACAGACAGATAGACCTCAGACAGACAGACAGACAGACAGAGACAGACAGACAGACCTCAGACAGACAGACACCTCAAACCTTAGACAGACAGATAGACCTCAGACAGACAGAGAGAGACAGACAGAGAGACCTCAGACAGACAGACACCTCAAACCTTAGACAGACAGATAGACCTCAGACAGACAGACAGACAGAGACAGACAGACAGACCTCAGACAGATAGACACCTCAAACCTTAGACAGACAGATAGACCTCAGACAGACAGACAGACAGAGAGAGGCAGACAGAGAGACCTCAGACAGACAGACACCTCAAACCTTAGACAGACAGATAGACCTCAGACAGACAGCACTTTGTCAGTCCGATGTACAGAAACTCAACAGTGGCTGCTAATAGAACGGCAGAATGTCCGCAAAGTTCAAGACTAAAGTCACCCATAAACAGCACTTACCTGAAAGTACACACACCCCATCCGTCTCGCCCCAAATGCCCACCCCCATCCCCCCTCCCCCGCCACCCGCCCCACGTGGGGGTGAGCTGTCACCGCGCTGGCCGCAGCAGTCTAGGGAGTTGAACTTGACTCAAACATATGTCTTCAATTTTAATAGCTCTGCGTTCCCCCCAGATGGCCTGGAGGAGAGAAGCTTGCCTGAGAAGCGGCGTTTCATGTAAGAATAATTTGTGTTAAGTAGCCGGCCGATCTGTTTGTTACGCTAGAGCTGACGGTTTGTTTGTGTTTCTTGAGCAGCATGATGGATGGGGCAGGAGTTGATGCTAATTAGGCTAAATTGTAGCGAGGAATGCTGAGGGCTAGCGACGCGCTGCCCAGGCCAGGTTCCATTGTTCCTTCCTCCTCGCACTCGGGACCTAATTGAATGGAGCTTGAGCCCATTCATCATGGTAGTATGACTGGGCTGGGCCAAATGGACTGGGCAAGGCTAGGTTGGCGTTGTGCTAGGCTAATCTTAGCTGGTTGAGTGCTAGGCTATGCTAGGTTGGCCTAGTGCTTAGCTAGGCTAGGTCAGTTTAGTGCTAGCCTATGCTTGATTGGCCTAGTGCTAGGTTAGGCTTAGTCGGTCTAGCACTAGTTTATGCTAGATTGGCCTAATGCTTGACTTGTCGAGGTCGGTTTAGTGCTAGCCTATGCTAGGTTGGCCTAGTGCTTGATGAAGTTAGGTAAGGTTTGACTGAAACATGTCAGGCTGGTGTGGGCTAGACTAGGCTAACCTAGGCTAGTCTAGGGCTAGGCTTGGTTGGTTTGTGCTAGGTAAGATTAAGGCAGCCTGTAGACTTAAACATTGAATATGAATAAGAGTGGTCAAGGCTTGCCTAGACCAGGCTAAGTTGGGAACATACTGGTCTTGGAGTCAGGAAATACATGTCAAAGAGGCTTAAGGAGGAGGAAGTATTGGGGGCGGAGCCAGTACTGGCCATTGATTGGTGGTGATGGAGGGTGTTATGCTTTTTTCCGACCAATTAAGACGCTGGGCCCGTTGGACACCCTGAGTCCAACGGGCCATGAAATGAATGTTTACCCAGAGACGAGGCCAAGGAAGATTAGCAGCTTCTTAAAGCTGCCTTCCGCCTCTCTGACTGACAGACATGACCAACCGCAATGAGACTATTATAAACAGTGTCACTGCATGCAAGCTCATGGAAGCCCATGTCATCTGTACCACTGGAGCATTTTCTTCATTGTCAGATATTTCTCTCAGTTTCTCCTTCTTAACTGCTGCAATCTGCACAGCCCACCATTTTTATACTCTTGACTTATGGGACGTTATAACGTAGTAAGGGAAGGTCAAGTATGTGTTATTGAGCTGTAGTAATATGTTAATTGATTGCAGTGTGCGGTACTGTTGTGTAGATGGTACTGTAGTGTGTCGTAGTGTAGAATGGGAAGTTTAGTGTGTGGTAGTATAGTGTGCGTGGCAATGTAGTATTTAGTAGTGTAGTTTGGTAGTGTAGTATGGTAGTGTAGTTTGGTAGTGAAGTGTGTACCATGATTGTGTAGTTTGATAGGGTAGTGTGTAGTATGATAGTAAGGTGACCAGACGTCCGGATTTCGTCGGGACAGTCCGGTTTTCTAGCCCTTTGTCCGGACCGCTGTTGCGTGTCCTCCTTTTCGCCCTTTTTTCCTCCTTTTTGACCCTTCCTGCCCACCGGCGCAATTAACCACCAGGAGGACAATCCCAAAAAGTTGTTGACACTCGAGTAGGCTTTCAGATGCCTACGCGATTGTCAACAACTTTTTGGGATTGTCCACCTTTTTGACCCTTTGTCCTCCTTTTTGGACCCAAGTGTCCTCCTTTTCAGGGTCATGCTTCTGGTCACCCTAGTAGTGTGTGTCCTAGCGTAGTGTGTAGTATTGTAGTGTAGCGTGTGGTAGTGTAGTGTATGTGCTAGCATAGTGTGTAGTATGGTAGTGTGTGTCCTAGCGTAGCGTGTAGTAGGGCTGCAATGATTAGTCGACATTATCGACAACGTCGACAATAAAAAAAAAATCGACATATATTTCTGTTGTCGACAAATCGTTTGATCTCATAGGACCAATTTTAAGTGCCTGCAATAATGTGATTTGACCAGTGTGCCGCTGTAGCGCTAGACTAATGTAGCCCTCCCGTATGTTATCCAATAGAAGAAAACAGCGCTAAAAGGTCAGCGTGCAAATGGAGCAGAACAAGTCGCGTCACCAAAAATATTGTCACCTGTAATGCGTGCATGGCGGAACTTGCTTTCCATGGGAGCACAACGTGCATGCTGGAAAAAGAAACATCCCGGCACGAGAGGAGATGGAAACGGTGAGAAGTGAGTGTGCTCCAGCTGGAACTAAGCAAGATGGCCAGTTAGCGACACCAGTTGATAAAAACGCATTACGCAGTATTTCACGCATACTAACACCGTAGCAACATGTCCACAGACAGCAGTTTTACATGCATTAAAGACATAAAGCTAGGAATATAAACACATCTCTTAAATTAGGCACCAGCATTAAGAGCTTCATTTGTAAGACAACAGGGTTATGTTCAATGAAAATCAGTAAGTAATTGGACAAAAAGAGACTGGCCTGTTCAGTTGCATCAAAATGCAATACAAATATTTTTTTCCTGGTTTCCTAGTTTTATTTATTAGTTAGAATAAGTATAACTCAATGTTTTAAAGCTGAATAATCATTCAAAGCCTACTGATTAAGCAGTGAAAAAATAGATGATTAGTCGACTAATCGTTCTAATAATCGTTAGATTAGTCGATTATCTAAATAATCGTTTGTTGCAGCCCTAGTGTGTTGTATGGTAGCATAATGTGTAGTATTGTAGCGTAGTGTGTAGTATGGTAGTGTGTAGTATGGTAGTGTAGTGTGTGTCCTACCGTAGTGTATAGTATGGTAGTGTGTAGTATATGTAGTGTAGTATGGGTAGTGTAGTGTTTGTCTCAGCGTAGTATGGAGACTACATTGGTAGTGTAGTGTGTACAGCCTCTCAGTGTCGCTCATCTTCATTTGTTTTTGTTTGGTTTCTTTACTCGTTTCTTTCCCCTCGTTTGCTGTTTTCCTGCTGCAGGAACTTCTGGAAAAGCGTGAGGAAATGACTTCCACAAATACTGAGACTGTGCCAGGCACCGACACACACACACACACACACACCTCCCACCCACAGCACACGCACGTACCCCCCCCCACACACACACACACACACACCTCCCGCCCAGAACACACACACACACACACACACACTGGTCCAGCTCAGAAGGAGAGAGGTTGCTTATGTCTCCTGTGATTGTATTGTATTGTCGTTGTGGGACGTATACGTAACCAAACATATGTGCAGCCCCCCCCCCCCCCCAGGCCCCCCCTAGAACCCCCCCAGAAGGACCCCCCCCAGCTCAGAGTAGCGCTGGCTAGTGTTCTCCCTGCCCGCCACCCTGGCAGGTTCCACTGAACCTGACCACACCTCACGGCTGAGCCCCTCGCCCCCTCCCTCCTCCCATCACTCCCCCTGTCCTTCCTTCCTTCTCTCCCTACCCACCCCATCCAACATCCCTCTCTCCCTCCCACCCCCGCCTCTCTCCCCCACCCCCCAAACTTGCCCCACCCCTCCCATCACTCCCCTCTCCCTCCCCTGTCCCTCCTTCCTTCACTCCCCCTGTCCCACCCTCCCCCCCCCCCCCCAACCCAGCGTGTTTGCAACACCCTCCCTGGAAACACACCCTGCGCGGCATCTGCTAGTCGTTAACCTTAAACACGCAGAATACAACAGCGTTGTAAACAACATGGCATCGCTGTGATCCCAGGGAGGGGAAGTGTGAAGGCTGGGCTAACAGAGAGCCGGGCCACGCTGGGGGTAGACGGCCTCGCATGTTCAGGCTCACACAGCAACCCGCCACGGCAACATGCCATGGCGACACACCAGGGACAGGGATTGGGTCTCTTGTCTGTCAGACTAGTTCAGGATGAGTAGCACACCACTTAGAGAATGTAGACTTAGTGCAGCCCTCTCGTCTGGAGAACTACCAGCCCTTCCACCAGCTGGCGGGGAGATAGAAAGAACCAGAGTTATTCTGCCAACTGAGATCAGTTCCGTTTGACCTGGCATTACATTTTATTCATTTCTCGGACGCTTAAATGAACAAAAGGAACGTAAAATGTCATTTGTTCATCGCCGGGCATGGTTGATGAACGTACACTGTAGTTTGGGATGAGGGAGGGCTTTTCTGGGGCTGGGTGCAGGCTAAGTGGAGGGGGAGGGGGGCTGGTTGGGGTAGAGAGAGGGGATGAGGAAGAGGAAGTGAGTTAGCCTCGGATGGGCGAGAGTGTAACCTGATCATGATTGAGTTAGGGAAAAGGAGAGGGGAGCCTGGGGCTGTCATTCAGACAAGTGTGTGTGGGGCTGAGTGTGTTTCTGTCTGTCTGTGTTTGTGCGTGTAGGCGTGTGTCTGTCTGTGTGTGTGTGTGTGTGTGTGTGTGTGTGTGTGTGTACATGGCGGTCTTGTCATGCCAGGCTGTTAGTAGGGAGAGATTGTGATAGAGTTACTGCTTGCCTAAACGTCTTGTCATGTTGTGTATACATGGACACAGTGTTAGTCTGTGTGCAGGCTGACTGGTGCCACATATATTAGTTTCTTGGTCAACCTTCCATGTTTCATCTGCGCAATCTTTTTTTCCAATACAAACAAAGGATCCCTATGAATAAAATGAAATTCGATTTTTGTCCGAGAGGGAAACAAAATCGAATTCATCCTCAATTCTTTTTGAAATTGCCAGTTTCATGGTTCAGGTGAAAATTGATTTGAAAGTGTAATATCTCCCTGTAATAACAAGCCATGTCATTACAAGGATTTACTTTATGTCTTTTTCACAATAGGGAGCTAGGCTTATGTTCCCCATGACTGGGCCTCTCTCTCTCTCTCACTCTCTCTCTTCCTCCCCCCCCTCTCTCTCCCTCTCTGTCTCCCTCTCTGTCTCTCTCTCCCTCTCTCTGGCTCTCCCTCTCGCCCCCCCTCTCTCAACCTCTCTCTCTCTCTCTGACTGCCACTCTTGCTCTTCTTCAGTCTCTCCCTTTCTCTCCTCTGAATTTCTATCGCTCTCTCGTCCCTTACTGGTCCCTGCCTCCTCTCTCTCTCTCTCCTGTCTCTCCTCCCTCCAACTTTCCCAGTGTGCGAGGTGCTGTTTAAACTGTGGGAAAGCGCTCCACAGAGCCACGGCAGGAGACAGTCTCGCACTGCACCGGTGCTAAGCAGAAGCAGATGTTATAAAGTTTACAGAAATCAGAACATTATTTTCCTGTTTCCATTGCATTCTTCTAAACACTTAGCGAACGCGCTTTGAAGTCACCCAAGAAATCTAGTCTGCTGGAGGAACGATAGGATCTCCCCCCCCCCCCCCCCCCCGAGTGTGAGGGCGAGAGGGAGCGCGGGAAGGAGGGAGGAGAGGGGGAAGGGACTGATTGGGACAGGGGAGATTTTCCTGTCTGCGACTCGGACGCTCGGATCGACGTAGACACGACTCAGTGTTGAATCCCGGGCTGATTTGCCTGTATGTCTCTCTCCAGAACCGCGCCACGGTGCTGAGCAAACAACGCACGTGTCGCCACGGAGACAAGCGCGCGCGCGCGCGCGCGCGTGCGTGCGTGCGTCGGCCCTAGCTGCTGTGACTGTGATGGCAGCGAGAGATAACCGGACCACAGGCAGTGTGTGGGACACCCCTTTAGCCCCACATCAGGACCCACTTTACACACAGACGGACACATTTCCCATGCGCGATACCGCTGTGTCCTACTCGTACTGTGACTGGACTGAGGGGTAATGCAGATATCTGGAGCATTGGCCAGCACTCTCGCAGGTTCACTCAACTCCTCTGACTCCCCCTCACGTGGACGGCAGCCTGTCACGGACCACACATCTGAAACGGGTTTGAAGGGCTCCGGTCACGTCAGGGTGCACTGGACTTCAACGTCACCAGACACTTGGTTTGGATTTAACTGTGCAAATCCCTCTTATTAGCCTGTCCTGTGTGGGCCGCAAGGCACCCCTGTCCGTCTGCTGAACCCTCTGCTTCACCTCGGCCCCTTGTAGGACTGGGACGTGGCCTGGCACGCCTCGCACACACGCCTCGCACACACGCCTCGCACACACGCCTCGCACACACTCGCCGCACACACCACACAGGTCCCACACGCCACTCATCTCACACACTACACACATACAGCACACACACCACACACACACTCCACACACCTCACGCACCACACACACATGTCACACACGCCACTCAACTCACACACCACACACACACACACCACACACATACACCACGTACACACGCCACCCACACACCAGGGCTTCTGCTACAGGACAGGACCTCACAGGACAGACACAGCACTGTACCCCCCCCCCCCCCCCCCCCCCCGAAGGCTCGGCAGGCAGTTCTGCTCCCTCCATAACTCAATACAGAGTCTGACAATCAGAGAGGGGAGGGAGGAGATAGAGGTGGAGGGAGACAGAGGGAGGGAGAGAGAGAGGGAGGGAGAGAGAGAGGGAGGGGGAGAGAGAGAAGTAGAGGGAGGGAGAGAGAGAAGTAGAGGGAGGGAGAGAGGGAGAGGGAGGGAGATAGGGGGAAAGCAGAGAGGTTGGACAGGTTTACCCCTAAGCTAAGTAGCCACAGTGTCGTGCCACCGGCCCATGTACAGGCTATAGAAGTTAGAGCAGGATGCCCAATCATGATCAAGGTTGCCAGGTTTGAGGAGCAATAAGCCCCTTTTTGGGAGTCCAAACGTTATTGTTTTTAGAGGGGGGGTCCATGGGGAGTAGTAGGGAGTCCTGTGTTTGGATGTGTGCATCAGGAGTTGGCTGACAGGGGTGGGATGATGAATAAAGTGAGAACTAGAGGCATTTCCACCCCGGCGAGACCCTGCGCCTTTGTTTGGATAGCTTCTCCTCTCGCTCCTCTGTTGTCATTGGCCGCTCGGGCGGTGATGCCGAAGCACTGGAAAATGGCTGGTGTGAATTTTACTGGAGGACAGGGAACACAGGTCATAAAACCCTCCTCCGTTTTCCATCAGGAGAGGGGTGCCCCCACCCACAGATGGAGGGGGGGTGGAGGATGGGAGGAAGGGGGAGAGAGAGAGGTGAGTGGGTGGGTGGGTGAAGATGGAAAGAGGGAAAGAGAGAGAGGGGGGAGGAAGGAGAGAAAGGGTAGGGTGGGAGAGGATGGCAAGAGGGAAAGAGAGAGGGAGGGAGTACAGATAGAGGGAGAGAGGGGAGGGTGGGTGGGGTGGTGAAGATTTGAAGAGGGAAAGAGAGAGAGGGGAGAGTGGGTTGGTGGGTGAGGATGGGATGGGGCAAAGAGAGAGACGGAGGGAGAGAGAGAGGAGATGGAGTGAGAAGGGGAACAGAGAGCTGGCGAGCGGGTGAGGATGAGGAGAGGGACGAGAATGGAGTGGTTAGGGAGAGAGGGAGAGGATGAGAGTTATGGGGGCAGTAAGGGGGTGAGACAAGGGGAAGGAGGGGTGAGAGGGAGAAAGGAAGGGGAGGCGACACCGGGCTAGTGGATGACCTAAACGAACGAAGAGAGAGAAAGAGAGGGAGAAGGGTGGGGGGTACAGATGGGCATATTTGAACTCCAAGCACCATAAAACAACACTGCCGGCTCATGACATCATGACCTGGACATTTCTCAGGACGTCCATGAGTTGCGTTGTGGTGAGGGGGGCTGAGGTGGCCCCAGGAGACCCTGAGACAACAGCAGACTGTCTCTGGAGGTCTGGGAGATCAACCATCCTGCAGACCTGCAGCACTCACGCCACATGACCAGCCCTCCATCCCTCTCTCCCTCTCTCCATCCCTCCTCCTCTCCATTTCTGTCCCTCCATCCCTCCTTCTCTCCATCCCTCCCTCTCTCTCTCAATCCCTCCCTCTCTCCATCCCTCCTTTCCATCCCGCCCTCTGTCCATCTCTCTCTCTCCATCCCTCATTCTCTCCACCTCTGTCCCTCCTTCTCCCCATCCCTCCCTCTCTTTCTTTGTCCCTCCATCCCTCACTCCCAGCCTGCATCATTCAGCGTCCAGATGGCCAGCTCCCAATCCCTCTCACCCTCCCTCTCTCCATCTCTCCCTCCCTCTTTTCCTCCATCGGGCAACCACCCACCCAGTCGTGGTTGGGTGGTTGCCCGTGTCCCGGGTCTGGTGACCGTGGGTAGAGAGGGGGTCTGGTGAGTTATCGGGGGGTCCTTCAGCAGGGCGTGTCAGGATGGGGCAGCAGGGGTCAGCTTGACCACAGAGCTGGTCAGGCCCAGCGGAAGAGGGAGGGGTCATGACTCCCCCTGTGGGGGGCTGCTGGTGTTTTCCCATGTGTGTTAGTGTGCGTCTGAGTGTGTGTGTGTGTGTCTGCGTGTGTGTGTCAGTCGGAGGAAGCTTTTTCCGCTACGTGCTGTTTTCCAGGGTGAAGCGGGGCAGGCGGAGGGTGAAGGATGACCCGGGAGGAGGAGAGGCGAGCCGTGAAAGTTTAAGTCAATATGGAGGAGAGAAACTCGCTGGTGGTCTGGGACTCCTGCCTGCTGGGCTTTCACTCTCCTCTGACCCTGTTTACACAAGCCCCGGGCACTGGTGAACACTGTAGTACACTAGATTATAGTACAGTACAGCATAGCATAGCACAGTATTGTATCGTCTTGTACAGTATAGTATAGTATAGTAAAGTATAACATATCAAAGAATAGTCTTTTACAATATAATATATTGTAGCGCCCCTCATGCCGCATGAACGGGCATGACGATCATATTCACAAACTCCTTGGGACGCCTAAGGTCTTTTCCATAGCCTGTACAATATATGTATCATGAAACAGATTAATGCATATACTATGTACATATTAAGGTGTATTATAGTGTAATGTAGTTGAGTTTATAGTAGTACAGCACAGTGTAGTGTAGTGTTGTGTAGTATAATATAGTAGGCAGTATAGTATGCAGTAGGGTAGTGTCGAAACATATGGTATGCTGTTGTAAAAGCCTTCAAAACTGTTGGACTACAATGTGAACTCAGAGTTCAACAGAGGGAACTTAGGTAGTTACATACTGAGTGAACTTGCGTAGTTACATACTGAGTGAATTATTTCAATTGTGAGTAGCAGATAGTGTTCTCCTCTGTTTTCTAACCATCCATAAGCAGGTAATTGGATTGAAACCCACAGCACTGGTTGAGAACAACAGGAATTCATAGATTGGCTTGTGAAATCTGGACACTGATTGGCTCATGAAATCTGTGTTCTGGAAGGTTGAGCAGGTGTGTAATGATGCCTGCTGAATCAGACCCAAATGCATGACATGTTTTCTATTATAGTCTGGCCTGTGTGTCTTGGCTTCCTGCAGCCTGCACACTGATTATCTCCCACGGTAACTCAGGACAGATTGATAATCGGAACGGTGCCTCTGTCAGATAACCCTTCTGCTCTGTCTGTGGAATACCCGGCTCATCTCTGTCAAAACAGTGGGTTACACACATTGAAGCACAAACTGTATATTAAGTGTTGTTTTAAAAGTAACCAAACACCATTTTATTTGATAGCAATACATTTTATAAACCATGTGGGTAATGCACTGCTAAACTCATCAATGCTGATCTATGGTCTGGTCAAATCTTTGCAAAAGTCTTGTTTGGGCTTGGGAGAGCTGGGCTAGGTATGGCTTGGCTATGTAGAGCTAGTCCTAGAATAGAGCTGGACTAGGTAGGACTGGGCTAGGTAGGGCTGGGCTAGGTAGAGCTAGTCCTAGAGAGGGCTGGGCTAGGTAGAGCTAGTCCTAGATAGAGCTGGGCTATGGAGGGCTGGGCTAGGTAGGACTGGGCTAGGTAGGGCTGCGCTAGGTAGAGATAGTCCTAGGGAGGGCTGGGCTAGGGAGGGCTGGGCTAGGGAGGGCTGGGCTACGTAGGGCTGGGCTAGGTAGAGCTAGTCCTAGGGAAGGCTGGGCTAGATAGAGCAGGGCTAGGTAGAGCTAGTCGTAGGTAGGGCTGGGCTAGGTAGAGCTTGTCCTATGCAGGGCTGGGCTAGTGTTCGTCCCAGGCTGGTCTGAGGTGTTCTTGGGCTAGTCCCAGTAGAGCGCTGGACTATGGAGCAGCCTGGGCCTGCCCTCCCGATAGAGGCCCTGAGAGCTGTGCTCTAAATCTGATGCTTTATGTTCGAGGAGAAGAATGGTAGAATAACAGAACGTGCACTTTGTTCACCCCAGTCTGCAGTAAAAGCCAAGGAATTACAGAGTAAAACAGTTTAACTCTGGGTCGTAAATATGTGTTTGGTCTCTACTCTCTCTCTTTTTCTCTTTCTCTCCCCCCCCTCCCTGTTCTTCCCCTTCCTTCTTGCTTCCTGTGATGCTCACATTGCATCTTAACACTAGATGGAGTTTTTTACTTATATTTCGGTTTCTCTCTGTGTGTGCGTGCGCGTGTGTGTGTGTGTACAGACAATGTTTTTTTGCGTGCTACACGTGTACATTATTTTTCCTCTGTCCCAAACACCCACACACTCGTATAAGCTTGCGTGAGCGTGCGTGTGCGTGGGTTTTGTGCGTGAGCGTGCGTGCGTGTGGGTTTGTGGGTGTGCGAGCGTGCGCGCGTGTGTGTGCGTGTGCGAGGACCCCGTCTTGTTTTCCGGGCTATGAGAGTCCCTACCCTAACCACAGCAGGGTAATAATCACTTAACCCAAATCAGAGGCAATCAGGGGCACAGACTGCAGCTGGGAGGGGCCCGCCCGCACCCGGGTCCGGCCCTTGCACTGATGACGAGGAGGAGGAGGAGGAGGAGAGGAGGCCTGTGTTGCACCAGCGGACTGGTGAAGAGCTGGTTCCACCAGTCAGAAGAACGGGAGCAGAGAAGCTCTGCAGCAGATCAAGGCTTCCAAGAACAGGCCTCTTTTCCTATTCCGCGGGGAAGTCCTCCACTTGGCGTGCGTCTGCGCGCGTGCGTATCTGAGGAAGTGTGCGTGGCGGCGTGTGCCTTCGCTCCACATATCGTGTGTTTATGTGTATGTGCACGCCCGTCTTGCCACAGTGTGTCCTCCGACGTGCGTGTGTGTGGCATGTGTGTGCGCCTGTGTGTGAGTGCGTGTGTGTGTGTGTGAGTATGTCTGTGACTGTGTGTGCATTTGTACGTATGTGTGTGTGCTAACCCTAACCCTATGCCAGCCCAGACCTCCAGCATGCCAGCCCAGACCTCCAGCATGCCAGCCCAGACCTCCAGCATGCCAGCCCAGACCTCCAGCATGCCAGCCCAGACCTCCAGCATGCCAGCCCAGACCTCCAGCATGCCAGCCCAGACCTCCAGCATGCCAGCTCAGATTTTTGCTCCTTCAGCCCTGCAGCCCTTTCCTCACTGGGCCTGCTGCTACCAATCAACTGATGGCTGCAGCAATCCTGTATCAGGAAGAGAAATCTCTGATCTCTTCTGCGTGTGGGATCATGTGTATGTGTGTGTGGCTTGGTATGTGTGCGTTTGGGTTGGGGTGTGTGAGTGTGTGTGTGCATGTTATGAGGCGTGTGTGTGTGAATGTGGGAGCGTATGTGTATATGTGTGTGTGTTCTCTGTGTGTGTGTGTGTGTGTGTGTGTGTTTGTGTGTGTGTGGTTGCCTCCTTTTCGTAGTTTACCTCAGCATCTGACATTCATTTGGAGTGAAAGACAAACACACTGATGAAAATGGCTGCGACCTCAGGATCTCCTCTCTCCCTTTCTACCTCCCTCTCTCTTCCTCCTTCTCTCTCGCTGTCTCTCTCTTTCTCTCCTTACTCCTCTCTCTCTGTACATCCTCTTTCTCTCCTTACCTCTTTCGCTCTATACCTTCCCCAATCTCTCTCTCCCTCCCTCTCCTCACCCTACTCTCTGTACCTTCCTCTCGCTCTCTCTACCTCCCTCTCTCAGTACATCCCTCTTTCTCTCTCCCTCCCTCCCCCTCTCTCTCCTTACCCCTCTCTCCTTCCTTCCTCCTTTCCCCCCTCTCTCCCTCTCTCTCTGTCCCCCTCTCTCCCTCTCTCTCTCCCTTCCTCTCTCTCTCCCCTCCCTCTCTTTCTCCCCCTCTCCCTCACCCCCTCTCTCTGTCTGGGAGGGAGGGAGGAGACCATTACTACACTTTTGTATACTTCCACTGAAAGGTATTTAGGACCTTAAACCTCCCACAGCACATGGGACCTATTTCACAAACGGGACCTGCACAATTGAATTGAACTTTGTTTAAAAGCACAGCGGTGCCGTCTCCTTCTCGCTGATGTCTACATGTTAGTGTCTGTGTGTCGTATTCCTTTTTGTCTAGGTTAAAAGCACCTAGTTGTAGGTCCCCATAGAGAAACGTCTGGGTTCAATATCGAGGTCATATGTTTCTAGAACCTTCTAATCCTTTCTGGGTCTGTGCTGAAGGGTAGGAGCTCCACTCCACATCAATGAGGGGGACACCTGTCCACACTGCCAGTGACCCACAACCCTCCAAATCCTCTCTCACACTCACTAATGGAGGATCACACACTCATATGTATGCAGACTCTCTCTCCCAGATCGCTCAATTATCAAACTTACACACATACACAATCATACACACACGCAAACGAGGGTGTGCATATGCACACCCTAGAGTGTGTGAGAGTGTAAAAGTGTGAGTGTATATATGTGTGTGAGTGTATATATGTGTGTGTGTAAATGTGAGTGTATATGTGTGTAAGTGTGAGTCTGTGCGTGAGAGAGTGTGTGTGTGAGAGTGTGTGAGTGTATATATGTGTGTGTAACTGTGAGTGTATATGTGTGTAAGTGTGAGTGTGTGTGAGAGTGTGTGAATGTGTGTGTGAGTGTATATATGTGTATAGGTGTGTGTGAGAGTGTGTGTGTGTGTGTGTGTGTGTGAGAGTGTGTGAGTGTGAGAGTGTGTAAATGTGTGAGTGTGTGTGTGAGAGTGTGTAAGTGTGAGAGTGTGTATGGAGGGGGGTTACCTGTCCTCCCTCCTGTGCTGCAGTTTTGATAAGATAATGGGTGCAGTTCCCCCGGGGTGTTCCGAAGCACCTGACCCCTTAACCGGAGCTGTGAGGAGACCAGGCGGGTGAGGGCGGGCTCAGGCTCTGTTGACTTAAGCGTTGAGCCTCGGCCATCCATCATGTGCCGGTGACGGGGGAAGGCCTGAACCCTGCCGTCCTCCCCCTTCACACCCGCAGTGCCGCCCTGTCCGCACACGCACAGGCCTGTTCCCTTTCAAAGAAACCCAAACACCAGAGCCCCTCTCGCTGATGTTCTCCCTCTGTCACACTCGCCCAAGCGCTCTTCTCAAGCTCTCTCTTTCCCTCGTGCTAACTCTCCCACTCCTTTGATGCCATTCGGTCGTCTCTTTTCGCTCGGTCTTTCTCCCTACGCTCTCTCGGTCGCGCTCACAATCTTTCTCGCTCTCTTTCTTAGTTCCGCCTCGGCAACTCACAAAATGCTCCTTCTTTCTTTCTCTCTTTCCTTCTTTCTCTTTTTCATTCCCTTGTTCTCACCCAAAGACGCCACTTTCAGTTTTTCCCCCCAAAGACAGAAAAACGGCTAAGTCCTTCCTTCCTTCCTCCTCCACCCCCCCCCCCCTCCCCTTCTCCTGCGCCGCTGAGGTCATTATATTTAATCATATGCGGTCGTCCTAATCAGGGCTGGTCGTGATGATGCCATCTGCGCGGGTTTCAGGTTCACCACCCTCGTCAGAGCTGTGCCCAGCGGGTACGAGGGCGTAGACCACCTGGGCGATCCTCACGCACCCCTCGCCCTCCCTCTGCTCTACCCATCCGTCCCTCTTTCCCTCCGTCGACTATCCCTCGCTTCAATGTTTCCATCTCTCATCTGTCTCGCTCTCCTGGAATCCTGCATGCTGACCAGAGTGTGTGTGTGTGTGGGAGGGAGGGACTTTGGTGGGAAGGGGGCTCATGGGAGAATGAGTTTGAGTTAGCGTTACAAACGTTAAACATCGTTTGAACATAATTACTCAACAAAATAAACGGAATTGTTAATAATTTATAGGAATGTTTTTTTTTCTTCTTTTTTACACTAGTGATCATCCACATGCAGTTGGTGGGATGTGTGTGAGAGCCTGTGCCTGTGTAAGTGTGTGCGTGTGTGTTTCGAGCGTTTTAGCAGAAGTCCCGGATGATCCGGACAGTTAAAACCAGCTGACCAGCCCACCCAGTTTGTATGAGTGTGTGCCTTCATCTTCCTTCTCCCTGTGGACCTTAAAGGCCAGCGCTTGTGTGTGTTTGGGAAAGAGAGGAAAGGAAAAGAAAGACAGAGGGAGAGAGGGGAGAGAGGGGGTGGGAAAGAGACAGAAGAAGGGATAGAGAGGAAAGGCGAGAGAGCTTGAGAGAGAGAAGAAAGCAGGCCCTCTCTGATCTTCCTGCTCCTCTCATTTTCCCTGGTGAGAGGCGACATTATAACTGATTTCCATGACCTCAAGCCAGGGCCTTAGTTACCTTAGGCCTGTGTGTGTGTCCGCGTACGTACGTACGAGCGCGCGTGTGTGTGTGTGCATATCCTTGTCCCTGCGTGCGTGTGTCTGCAAGCATTTGTGCCTGTGTGTTCTTACATATGTGTTTGTGTGCGTGCTCATCTGTGTGTGTGTGTGTTATTGCTGCTTTCCATGTCATCCAGCCAGGCTCCTCTGTGCAGCCTTGCAGGGCTTGTTTAGACAAGAGTGGTGCACATGTTGGCTGAAATATGGCCGCTGTGCTTGCTGGCTCGGCTGAATGAAGCCTCGGCATGTGTTCTTTAACCCAGACAGCTCGCTGATTTATCCATAGCGTTCAGTGATTGATTTAAGAGTCGGCCAGCCAACACTTGTTGGGAGGTGGGCTGAGGAGAGGAGTGAGGAGAGGAGGGGCCAGGGGAGGAGAGGAGAAAGGAGAGAGGGAGAGGAGGGGCCAGGGGAGGAGAGGAGAAAGGAGAGAGGGAGAGGAGGGGCCAGGGGAGGAGAGGAGAAAGGAGAGAGGGAGAGGAGGGGCCAGGGGAGGAGAGGAGAAAGGAGAGAGGGAGAGAAGGGGCCAGGGGAGGAGAGGAGAAAGGAGAGAGGGAGAGAAGGGGCCAGGGGAGGAGAGAGAATGGAGTGAAGGAAAGGAGAGGAGGGAGAAGGCCAGGAGAGGTGAAAAGAATATACACTGCGTTTGCAAAGATGGCGCCATTGACCTAATCCACGACAGGACTGGACTGTTTCATTCCAACGTATGTTTAAGACACACCTCAGGTATTTCTGAGGTGATTTCTTGATTGACTGTGGACACGGCTCCTTTTTAAATGAGCTGCAAAATGTTGTTTATTATGCTTTTCGAAACGGTCACATATTTCAACGTCCAGTGCGACAGGAGGAAAGTGTACGAAAACATGTCCAACCGTCTGCCTGATATATAAGAGTGTGTGTGCGTGCGTGCGCGCGTGTGTGTTTTATTACCTGTCTCATTATTAAATGTGTTGGAGGCAGGCTGAGCTGGGACAGAACATTCCAGCTCTTTAATGTCTCCCACTCGTCCCACAGTCCCCCACACTACTCGCTTTGATAATATACTTTTCCCTATGAGCCCATAAAAGTAGAGTGTTTCTCAGAGCGCCACCTCTTTCCCCTCTCTGGTGCTTCTCTGCAGACTCTCCCCTCAGATCTCTGGTCAGCCCCGCTCCCGGACTCCTCTGTCCCCTCGGACACATACGGGAGAGGCATCCGCTCTGTTGCCTTGGTCTCCCTCCGCTCCTGCCATGACACTCGGAGGGCTGATGGCGTTTTCGGTCGACTTGAAAACGTGGGACGTTGGGATTTCTCTGTGTTTTTCTTTGCCTCTCTCTTTCCCTCTCTCTCTCTCTCTCTCTCTCTCTCTCTCTCTATCTCTCTCTCTCTCTCTCTCTCTCTCTCTCTCTCTCTCTCTCTCTCTCTCTCTCTCTCTTTCCCTCACTCTCTCTCTCTCTTGCTCTCTCTTGCTCTCTCTCTCTCTCTCTCTCTCTCTCTCTCTGTCTCCCTCACTCTCTCTCTCTCTCTCTCTCTCTCTCTGTCTCCCTCACTCTCTCTCTCTCTTGCTCTCTCTTGCTCTCTCTCTAACCCTAACCCTAACCCTCTCTCTGTTGTCTCAATTTTTCTCTTTCCCCCTGTCTCGTTTCCTCTCATGGCGATCATTTTCTCTCCCTAGCACTTCCCCCCCCCCCCCCCCCCTTTCGCTCTCTCACTTTCTTTCTCCGTCGCTCTCTCCCGTCCCCCCTTCCCCGCTCCCCCACCTCGTACAGGGCAGAGTTAGGCATAAGCGAATAATTAGGTAATTGCCTCCTTGATTGAGCTCAATGGGAAACGTTTCAATTAGGCCAGAACTGCAGAGGAGGAAGCAGGCTCTTACAGAGGGAAACATTCCTTGTCATGCAACTGTCAGGGCCGAGCCCACACCACGAGCCAACTTGTGCTGGGGAGAGC
>NC_085026.1:2661063-2668563 GCF_963692335.1 Osmerus eperlanus
ACACACATAGCATTCACCCCCCCCCACACACACACCACTCTTACCAACACACACACATAGCATTCCACCCCCCCCTCCCACACACACAACACCACTCTTACACACAACAATAGCATTCACCCCCCCCCCCCACACACACACACCACTCTTACCACACACACATAGCATTCACCCCCCCCCCCCACACACAACACCACTCTTACCACACACACATAGCATTCACGCCCCCCCCCCCCACACACACACACACACCACTCTTACCACACACACATAGCATTCACCCCACACACACACACACACACACACACATCACACACCACTCTTACCTCACACACATAGCATTCACCCCCCCCCACACACACACACCACTCTTACCACACACACATAGCATTCACCCCACACACACATCACTCACACACATCACTCAAACCACACAATAATACCACACACATGCATGCACACATATTCACATTCAACCTCCCCATATCAATTATCCATGTCAAAATTAAAGTCAGCATGTTCACAAACTCCTATTGACCCCCTACTGGCCACAGTACAGAACAGTTTAGACTGTCACTGACCTGCACTTCCCTATGTAGACCCAGGCAGACCAATCCAGACCCAGACAGACTCAGCAGACCCAGACAGACCCATGCAGACCCATCCAGACCCATCCCGACCCAGATAGACCCATCCAGACCCACCCAGACCCAGACAGGCCCAGGCAGACCCATCCAGACCCAGGCAGACCCAGACAGACCCAGTCCACCCCTATGTGACTGGTTGCTCCCTATCAGCCTGTCTGATTTGAGCCAGGACGCACACATCCGCAGTTATAATTCAGTAATCTATGTTTGTCCATTGTGTGACAATTGTGACTAATGACTGCCTGAGTCAAATGCCAACTTCCTCCTTCCCCTTTTACACCCTCCTCTCCTCTCCTTCCCCTCTCCATCCCTCTCCCCCCCTTTCCCCCCCTTTTCCCCACTTTCCCTTCCTTCCCGCTTTCCTCCCCTCCCTCCCTCCCTCTCCCCCTCTCTCCCTCTCTCCCTCCCTCCCTCCCTCCCTCCCTCCCTCCCTCCCTCCCTCCCTCCCTCCCTCCCTCCCTCTCTCTCTCTCTCTCTCTCTCTCTCTCTCTCTCTCTCTCTCTCTCTCTCTCTCTCTCTCTCTCTCTCTCTTCTCTCTCTCTTCTCTCTCTCTCTTCTCCCTCCCTCCCTCCCCTCCCTCCCTCCCTCTTCCTGTGTTTCTTGACTCGTGAAGCTATAGCTCAGGTGGGTTCTTCTATCAGGGGACCCGTTCTGTTTGTTTTCACTCTGTTATTCATTGGGACAACATCCACTAAGTATTGTATAGGTGTGTACCTGACATTGAGCCCCCTGGGTGGTAAACGTCTGTTTCCCCAGAAGCCCTGCTGCACTTCTACGAGTGTGTGTGTGTGTGCATGCGGCACACCCACATAAACACACACAATCACTCACTCAGTTATAGGCAGTAATCATTACATTCGGTCTGCTCCCTCATTTACATTTTCCGGGACATTTTTCATCATAAGCGCATTCTGTCATCGACGTTTCAGTGAGTGAGTGTGTGTGTGTGTGTGTGTGTGATCGTGTGTGTGAAGGGGGTGGAACACGGAACCCATTATAGAACCCTGGCTTGCGGGAGAAGGAACCCCCGGAAAGGTTTTACCCCTCCAGAAGGAATTCCAGTCCCAGCCTAGGTTATGTGAGGCTTGTGATAGCACGGCTAACAGCTTCTACTCAGTCTACAGGGCCAGGCTAGTCCAGGCCAGGCCTCCTTCACATCTCTCCACACTCCTGCTGGAGGAGGAAGAGGAGGAGGGGGGGGGACAGTGTACTAGGGGGTAGTTTGAGTGTTGAAGTGTGTGGCGTCAGGTACGAGTGTGCTGGTTGGTTAGGAGCTATAGTACAGCCCAGCCACCATGTGTTGGTCAGCAACAACCAGCCCATACTGGACCCAGACCACAACCAGCCCATACTGGACCCAGACCACAACCAGCCCCGACTGGACCCAGACCACAACCAGCCCATACTGGACCCAGACCATAACCAGCCCATACTGGACCCAGACCACAACCAGCCCATACTGGACCCAGACCACAACCAGCCCCGACTGGACCCAGACCACAACCAGCCCATACTGGACCCAGACCATAACCAGCCCATACTGGACCCAGACCACAACCAGCCCATACTGGACCCAGACCATAACCAGCCCATACTGGACCCAGACCACAACCAGCCCATACTGGACCCAGACCACAACCAGCCCCAGTCTACTGTAACAGAGCCCTTCACAGCACCAGCCCTGATGTATGAGAACCAGCACCTGTGACAGGTGGGTTAGCTTGCTTCATACCAGCTCGGATCAGAATCAAATCTAGAAGGAACCTCTAGAATGTTCTTGGGTCTAGAATGTACTTCCTATAGTAGTTGTCCTACGCTTCCAGCAACATCGTCAGGTTCCCATGGAGGTGTAGGGATCTCTTCCAGCCCAGCCTGTGTGTGTGTGTGTGTGTAAGGGCTCTTCAAAGCTGTTTGTTCATGTGAATAGCTTCCTCTTTGTATACACTGGTGTGTGTGGAGGGAGGTGGAGAGGAGAGGGGGAAGGAGAGGGGGAGAGTGTGTGTGTATGTGTGTGGCTTTTCTCCGTCTTTTTCCAGAAGGAGCGGTCTCATGTTCACTCTCTAACTCGTCCCAGTAGAGGGTCAATTGCAACCAGTTGGCCGCCAGTCTGGTCCAAAGTAAACATTTGGAGAGAGGGGACCATACAGACAGGTACCTGGGGGCCAACTGGGCTACTCTGCCCCCTCCCCCCCCTCCCCCTGCCTCCTCTCTCCACACGCTCTCCTCCTCCTCCCTCTCCGCATATCACCCTCTCTCTCTCTCTCTCTCTCTCTCCATTTTCTCTCTCTCTCTACACGTCTTGCCCACTTACTCTCACTCGCACTGCATCCCTCCGCCTTTCTTTCATGTTTCTGCTCTCCCTCTCTCCACCTCCACCCCGCGCCTCTCTATATTAATCTCTCCCCTCTCTCGTTCTCCACCTTTCTCTATTTCCTTCTCTCTCTTCCTGTTTACCTCTCTCCCTCTCCCAGCCCCCGTCCTTTCCCTCTCCCTCTCCCGCCCTCGCTCCCTCCTTCCCACACACCCACCCACCCACCCCCTCTCTCTACATCCCCCCCTCTACCCCTCTCTCTCCTTCCTTCATCTGTAGTCGTGGGTGCTAAGGTGTAGCTGCAGCTCTCAGGCCCCAGTCGGGACGGTTGCTAGGGTCTCCCTGAGATGGCCGGTCTCCCGGGGAGACGGTCTCCAAGAAGTGTGTGTGTTGTGGTGTAGCCTGGTGAGGTTAGAGGCAGAGGGGTTGATCCCAGACAGACGGACAGACACAAGTGGCCCTGCCCTGTCGCACGCTACCCCTGCCCTCATAGGCATGCCCACACACACACACTGCCTGACTCTGCTCTCGGAGAGGGAGAGAGAGGGAGGGAGAGAGAGGGGAGGGAGAGAGAGCGTGAGCGTTGTAGAGAGCGTGAGAGAGAGAGAGGGGGCGGGAGGAGGAGAGGTAGAGAGAGCAGAGAGGGAGAAGTCGAGGGAGAGAGCGTGAGAGAGGCAGAGGGAGAGAGAGCATGAGAGAGGTAGAGGGAGAGCGGGAGGCAGTTTGATCTTGATGGCAGGCGACTCCCTTAACAGGGTCTGGGGAGCGGTCTGCACTGCTCAATTTTGCCCACATTAATCAATCTCACATTTCCTCCCATCAGTCTACACGCCTATCAGCACCGCACGCTCGTTAGCATAATGAATTCAGGTGATTTTAGACAGAGGTCCA
Organism: Osmerus eperlanus; assembly: GCF_963692335.1. NCBI lineage: Eukaryota > Metazoa > Chordata > Actinopteri > Osmeriformes > Osmeridae > Osmerus > Osmerus eperlanus. The sequence continues at coordinate 2,664,913 of NC_085026.1, forward strand.
CAGTTTGCCCGCCCGTTAGCCGCTTGGATATGAATAAAACAAGATCATACTTTTTCCGTTGAAACAGATTCCATTTGAATAAATTCCAGTGCTTGTGGAAGCTGTGTACAGTTTGTTTTTCTGTGCCATCAAAGCGCGTTTCACTCCTCGTCATTGTGTCTGTGCGACAACCGTGTGACAAAAGGGGCTTCTTAAAAGCTTCTGCCTCAACACTTAATGCGTGCGTGCGTTTCCAGTTATTTATCAGGAGGGCTCCCTCTGTATGAATGTGAAAGGGTCAGGGTGGATGTTGGGAGGCGAAAGGTGGATGTTGGGGGGTGGGGGGGGGGGGGGTGGTGGGGGTTAGGGGGCGTTCTGTCTGGGAGACTGAGAACACAGAGACAGTATGAGAAAGCAGTACAGGCCTCTCGTACAGGTGCTTATAATTTGCAGGGTGTGATTAATCATTGTTGTGTTTGGGGGTGACACCTTGTTTAATGGATCTGTCTATCTCGCTTGCTTCTTGGGGGGGGGGGGGTCATGGAGAGTGGGGGGGGAATGATGAGTGGGGGGCATGAAGAGTGGGGGGGCATGGAGAGTGGGGTGGGGGGCGTCATGGAGAGTGGGGGGCACATGGATAGTGGGGGTGGGCATGAAGAGTGGGGGGGGCATGGAGAGTGGGGTGGGCATGAAGAGTGGGTGGGCGCATGGAGAGTGGGGGGGGCATGGAGAGTGGGGGGGGCATGGAGAGTGGGGGGGGCATGGAGAGTGGGGGGGGCATGGATAGTGGGGTGGGGGGGCGTCATGGAGAGTGGGGGGCACATGGATAGTGGGGTGGGCATGAAGAGTGGGGGGGGCATGGAGAGTGGGGTGGGCATGAAAGAGTGGGGGGGGCATGGAGAGTGGGGGGGGCATGAAGAGTGGGGGGGGCATGGAGAGTGGGGTGGGCATGGATAGTGGGGGGGCATGGATAGTGGGGGGGGGCATGGAGAGTGGGGGGGGGCATGGAGAGTGGGGGGGCGGATGGAGAGTGGGGGGGGCATGGATAGTGGGGGGGGCATGGAGAGTGGGGGGGGCATGGAGAGTGGGGGGGGCATGGAGAGTGGGGGGGGCATGGAGAGTGGGGGGGGCATGAAGAGTGGGGGGGGCACGGAGAGTGGGGGGGGCACGGAGAGTGGGGGGGCACGGAGAGTGATTAGGGTTAGGAGGAGAATATCATTAAGTGGTTATTCCGTCCCACCCATACGAGAACACAACGGAAATCAGTGTACTTGAGAAATCTTTGTCTTCTCCCTCATCTCAAATCAGCTTCCGAAAGAGCTATCATCATGATAAAAATCCCTCAACAGGTCATATTTGGAGTGCAAATACCATGAGTACGATACAAACACACACACACACATGCATACAGTACAAAGAAATATGATAAATGTCTGCACGAATCTCAGAAAAGCTCTCTCAAGAAGAGCCATAATCATAATAAAGTCATTCAGACAGTCAACACATCTTATTTAGTGTGGAAATACAATGTTGTGACAAGCCATTAGCGGGACAAATACATACGCATACTACACACACACACACACACATGCGCGGGATGGTGTTTTCAGTGGGTGTTTGTTTTGGGTGGAGGGCAGGCTAGCAGGCAGGCAGGGTGGCTGTAAATCTGGATTCTCCTGATGGTACTGTGATGGACACCAACCTAATGATGTGTCCCTGGTGTGTCGTTACAAACAACCTCCCAGATCGCTCCTGCTGTTGCCCTCATCTCTATCCTCGCACACACACACTCACATACTGTATAGTCACATGCAGATACACAGACGCTCATAACACACAAACAAATATGGTATAGTCACACACACACACCTACTGTACCTACATGTACGCACGCACACACCTGCACACACATAGAGACATCCAGGAAAGGAAGCTTCTGGGCCCCAGAGCTAGTGACAGACACACATGTTGAACATAAACTGGCTGAGTTAGTGTCAAGAGTTCATCGCCAGCATCTGTCATAGCAAAGCTGCAGTACCCACACAGCTAGAACCACTGTCACACCACACACACACACACCATATACACATACACACACCACATACACACACAGACACACACACACACTCATACACACACACACAAGCACTTTCACTCGCACACATACATACTGCCGTGCAAAGGCAGAAGACCGTAACTTCAATTTTGTTGAAAATGAGTTTGTGATGTGGCCAAATATCTTGAATTAATGTTGTTGTTTTTCTGAGAAATTAGGGGGTTGTCTTCACCGTAACCATAAGTTCTTTGCCGTAACTTCCAAAAGCCTATAGAAGCCAAGGCAGAATGCCGTAACATCAGTTACGGTTTTTTGCCTTTGTTTTGCGGCACTCCAAAACGTTCAAAATGAGTTACGGTTTCACTTTCACTAATAGGTAACCTAGCAACAACAAAAGATCTAGCATTAGCCTAGCCTACCATAGACATAATAAATTCTTTATTATGTCTATGTAGCCTACTCGCTGGCGTTCAACACGAAACATCCCAAACATGAGTCGTTCGTGAGTATCCTACCCTGGCAGTTCAATCAAAAACACGAGTCTTGTGACAGTCACAAGCCTGTATGTTACACAGGCTTATAATATACAGTTTATATCGTGATAAGCAACTAAGTGAGCCAAGAAATGGAAGTTACTGTCTTTTGCCTTGGCATGACCCCTTACTATAGACTATTGTATACTACCGTAACTTCAAAATAGGGGTCAAAGTGCAGTTTAAAATCAATATTTTTAAATGTAGATAAATGTAATCATTAAAAAATCAAACTGCTAGATTTCCAGTGTCCTACCTAAAATAAATTTGGCAGGACAACTACAAAAACTTTTTGTCGTTTTTCTCAGTTCTACACTGGTGAGTTAAGGTCTTTTGCCTTTGTAGGGCAGCGTACACACATACATATTTGCACACATTCACACACACAAATTCACACATACACATACATACTAACACATTTGCATACATTCACACACACACACACAAACACACAGTCAACTATCTGGGAGAACCACTGACAACCCAACACTGTCACCAGACACAAGTCCCTCACAGACAAGCCCTTATCCAGAACTTCACCATCCTTCTAGAACTGGGCTGGCTGGTGTGTGAGTCTTAGACAAGGTCACTTTCCTGATGGGAGCAATCCTGGTGCAATTAAATCCCGGTGTGTTTCGAGTTATTTCAGATTTTCTGACAAATTGCCGGATGAAGGAGATCAGAGTGTCCGTGCGTGGTTAGGTTGGAGGCTTTCCAACACAGCTATCTGGACCCTTCAATCACAGCAGCATGGAGACAGCTTGCTTACGTGAGGCTGAATATCATTAACCACCACATAAGGGTGTGTTTGGTGAACCTTGTAATTCTCTTAGAGGCAAGATGCATTCTCTAGTTCACATGTTTTTTTACCTTATATTTATTTTTTGGCTTGTATGTTTTGGTGACACATGAACCCTCAGTTAACTGAGAGAGAGCATCTGAGAGATATAGATAGAGCCTGAGAGAGATAGAGAGAGAGCCTGAGAGAGATAGAGTCTGAGAGAGATAGAGAGAGATAGAGAGAGAGCCTGAGAGAGATAGAGAGAGAGGGCCTCATGTAAGTACATTTGCAAATTTAGCGTT
>NC_085026.1:2673563-2755106 GCF_963692335.1 Osmerus eperlanus
ACAGTACAGTATGACCAATAGACATGGTTGCGCAACTGCCATCCGACATTGACAGTGTTGATTTTAAAGGGATGGGCATTGCGGGTGGCAAGACTGGAACCTTCTTCCTGGATGTAAATGTGAGGGTTGCAGATAGCTGCTCAGACCTGCTTGTTAGATTCGGTTTAATCCCTGTGAACTTCGGCTTTGCATTGTTGATTCCCATCTTCTGTCACTTTGTTTCCCTGTGGCTTTATCAACAAAAGCAGTCTGTCCCTCTCACACAACAGGAACATCACAGAGGGCAAGACCATTGTTCCTCAGAATTCTAGACAGGTTGAATAGTCTGCTCTGCGCTTGAGGCGTTTGTCAAACGGCTGGACCGTTGAATGTTGACTTTCTGGAGCTAGCACTGCTGTGGTTATCCGTTTAGATGGGGCGGGGGGCTCTCAACCTTAGAACCCTACGTAGATGTCCTCAGCACAGCTACAACCGGGAGGATTACTGAACACTTTGGAAAATCTAAAGCTCCCAAACATCCGTTTTCAGGATTTGACACGTCTAACCTCCTTTACAGGCGTGGAACAGGGAATCAACCACATTTGGTTTCATCTTAGTCGTGAAACTCTTCGATGGAGGAATATCACACACGGATTCGGTATTGAGGGAAGCTAGAGGGGACCACGAAACAGAGCATCAGGAAGCTGGGGTTTGCTTGGAGCGACTTCCTTCAGTTAGAGACAGAGGACTGTTGTGTTTCCGGAGATCTGGGCGAATGCCATAGAACGTTCAACACAGTTTACAGAGTCTGAAGTCAGTTCAGTTGGCAAGCAGGGTTTTGCCTGGAGGGGGCTCCATCTCTATTTCGTTCCAAGCTTGGTAGAAAGTATTCTTGTTTATCTAGCAGGGATTGATTGGTTGTCTCCTGACAGGTGTCCTGCTGTAGTTAAGGAATTTGTTTAAAATTCAGTGGGTGGAACAGGATAGGATGACACACGGCACTTCCTCTCAAACATCGGTTACACCAGGTTTTGCATTTGTTTATTCTCCCTTTCTCTTTCTCCTTTTCTTCTCTTCTTTCCTGCTCCTCCTCTCGTCCGCTTCCGTGTGGTCGGCTTGGGCATTTGCATCGGATGGAGTGAGGTTGTAGAATGGCACCGTGTCTGTTCGGTGAGGGGGAAAGTGGGATGCAGGAGAGAGGTGGCCGTGGTGACATGGAATGAGAACTGCCCAGCCTCTCCAACTCCCCCCTCTCCTTCTCTCTCTGGTGTTTTTGTCCCTCTCTGTTCTCTCCCCCCCCCCCCCATTCTCTCTACCTTAATGTATCTTACCTGCTCTCTCTGTCTCTCTCGTTTTTCCTCTGGATCTCTGACTGGCAGTTCCTGTCAGGCTGTTATTGTCAGGCTGTTGTGACAACACAACACCGTGACAACCCTGGAGTATTTACCAGCAGTAGTGTCTAGAACAACCTGACAGGAACAGCTTGTCAAGAGCAGCCTGACAGGAACAGCCAGACTAGCTTGTCAAGAACAACCAGCCAGAAACACAGAGATGGAGATAACTATCTGTGGCTGTGGAGAGTGAAAAAGAAATAGATATTGGAAGGCTAGTGGATTTAAATGTGACTGACATTATCTGCCTTGTTTCTGATGATGTACTTCGGGTGGCCTTCTCTCTCTCTCTCTGTCTGTCGTTCTTTCTCTCTCCCTTTTTCTCTCTCTCCACGGAATAGTTCTCGAGAAAAAAAGAGAGCGGGATTAATCATCCCTCCTGTCTCATTATCCCTCCCTCCTTCCCTCCCTGTCTTCATCTAACCTGATTCATAGCTGTTGACCTGAGAACAAGAGAGAGAGAAGCAGGCAGTAGAAACTGACACCGCTCACCCACAGAGGTGATAACAGACAGCGCAGTAGTCCCAGTAGCAGTGGCAGGCCCCAGGAATGCCTGGCTGTTTGCTGAGACAGGGCAGATGAGGCACAGCACTCCACAGGGGCCCTCAATAAAATCCCCTGCTGTCATTGGAGACGAGCTGGCTTGTTTTTCTAAGTGTCCTTTGAGCTTGTTGGAGAGCAAAATCAGGGCCTGTTTGGTGAGCTGGCTGGTGATGCTGTTGCACTCGCTCCAGACAGGAAGCCTGATTGTGGGAGTTCCGTGATGAATTGCTGCATCGTCCTCTCTTTGTGCAGGGTTCTCTCTCCTCTTCTTTCCCCTTTCTTTCTCTCCTTCTCTCTCTCTCTGCCTTTTCTCTCCTTGCTCCTTTTCCTTTCCTTTTTTCTCTTCTCTTCTCACTCTCTTTCCTAGCTCTCTCCTGTTCTCTTACTCTCCTCTTCCCCCTCTCTCTCCCTCCCTCTTTCCCTCTCTTTCTTTTTTTTCTTTCTTTCTCTCTTTCTCCTTCTCTCCTTCATTGCCCCTCATTACTTCCTCAATGTTTTTCGAGCTGTGGGCCTTTCCCAGATGTCCTGAACCATTACTAGGTTTTGTTTTTTATATGTAAATTCCTTCATAATCAGTACCTTCACGCCAGTATTGGGGTTAGGGCTTAAGGATGTTTTTTTTCCACTGGTTATGATATTTTTTCTCCTCTCATGTAGTCTGAGAACAGGATGGTATCCTGGACTGACAGAGCAGAGCCGGACAGGAGCATAAATCACTCGCCATAATGGCCGCCTGCTCCTGCATTAATTTCTTTCCTCTGCTAAAGCCTTTAATTGCCTTTTAATATCCAGGAGTGTGCATGAAATACCATACTTCATCCGTTCCCTCTAAAATGAGGTGATTATATGCTTTGGACGGATTGGTCTCTCACCCCTCTTGGTTTGAGAACAGTTTCACTTTAATAGGATTATATTTAAATTGTTTGCTGTAAAACCTGGTCACAACCAGAGGCAGTGTTAAAGTGTACCGTCTCCGTCATACGTTTGCTTTATTGGTTGAAACCTCACGTGAATGTGGTCGACCTGTGTTTTACTTCTTCTTTAACTGTGCGCACGCAGAGTTTACCAGAAGCCGTAAACATCTCGATTGAATTGTAGTGTATCGAATTGACTTTAATTGAATTGCCTAGCATACAGACATCCCACCTTTCTAGCTTGCTAGCTGAAGCCTGTAGCTAGCCGAAGCCTGTGGCTAGCTGAAGCCTGTAGCTAGCCGAAGCCTGTGGCTAGCTGAAGCCTGTGGCTAGCCGAAGTTTGTGGCTAGCCCGAAGTCTGTGTAATAGCAAGGCAGTGACAAATCCTCCAAAGCTTTCATACCTTTCACACCTCATTACTCATGTAACTCCCATTGCATGAATGCAATACCCATTGTTCAAATGCTTCACAAAAGCCATTATTCCACTTGTCTCTTTCCATGTGACAATGTGAAGCACAGTGCTTTTGTTTTGCGAACACCTGGGTGTTGCTGTCAGACTGAGGACTGGAAAACAGGAACAGTAGCCTCTGCTGTCATTTAGTGCATTTGTCGCACTTTCACCTACCTTTCTGTCCTTCTCTCTCTCTCTCTCTCTCTCTCTCTCTCTCTCTCTCTCTCTCTCTCTCTCTCTCTCTCTCTCTCTCTCTCTCTCTCTCTCTCTCTCTCTATCACCCTTTCTCTGTCAATATCTCTTTCTTTCTCTCTCGCACTCTTTCATTCTCTCTCACCCTTTCTTTATCTCTTTCTCTCTCTCTCCCTTTCTCTCTCTCTGTCTCTCTCTCTCTTCCTCCCCCTCTCTGTTGGCTGATAGATGGTTAGATGTGCTTGGGTAACTAGGAATAACAAATGGAGCTCCGCTCATTGGCACTCTCTTTGTGTGTTTTGCATTCCAGATATGATGGGTTATTGAGATGTATGCTTAGCTGGGGGGTATGAGGGCAGTCTCTATGGCTCTGGGTTTGGCCAATGACAGGGCATGCCTGCATCACATTACATTGGACGCTTCAGTCATTTATCTGCTAAATACCTGTATGACCCACAGACGAAACGGTCTCTCTGTAGGAGATCCCAGCTGTCGGAACACTGTTAACCTCCTGCCTAGACCTAGCTTGTGTGACAGAGTACCGTACTGTAGGTGAGTCGTCGGATCAGACACAACGGCCAGGTTGAGATTCATGGCTGTTTGGATGAAAGCGTAGGAGAAAGTGGTACATAAGTGTAAGTGGCATTGCTTGTGACACGATCTGATTGATGAGCGCGAGTTCCCTTCGGCGAAACGCCTTTTGCAACGTCCCCGTCTACGACATGGGCGTTTCACTTCCTGCGTCTGTGACCTTTGCCCTGCGACAGCCGACTGCGGATCTGCTCCTGTGTGATGGATGACACCTGTGCGTGTTGAGCAATCGCTCCCTGTCACAACACTGTTTTTCTTTCTTTCTCACTTTTTTCTTTTTTTCCTTTCCGCGTGGGAGCGTACCTCTCTGAGCCAATACCAAGGCAGATAATCATCTCCATGATGTATGATCGCTTGTTTTCCTAAGCGAGAGACGATTTCAGACTCCGCGGAATGTGTGTGTGGGAGAGAGGTGGCAGTGCCAGGGAACAGCTCTACAACACTCAGTGTTGACACACAGTAGCAACCCAGTTGTAGGAGTTCCCTCCAAGGGAGGAGTTTCCACCTGCAGAGACCGTCTGCGGAGCCGTCGCGTACCTTTCCTCGAACCCGACGACAGCGCTCCACTGCGCATGACGGAACCCGCTTCTCGTGCCAGAACACCGGCGCCTTGCATCCGTGTGTCTGTCCCCTCAGGATTCAGTTACAGATCAGTGCGATTACAGCATGAGGCTCAATTAGCTTGAACAGTGTCGTTTGCTGCAGGTTTTGTGGTTTGGGGACGGGTCTGTAGTTGGATGAGAGGTGGAGGAGAGGTGGAGGAGAGGTGGAGGAGAGGTGGAGGAGAGGTGGAGGAGAGGTGGATGCCTTTGGCAAGAATCCAGACGCCGCTGTCTTTTCTGTTGGCATTAGCCAGTATGATTTAGTGACAAGTGTTTGTGTGTGCGCGCGCGTGTGTGTTTGTACGTGTGTGTGTGGAGGCGTATTGGCCCTAAGATGACAGGATCTGTCAGCGCCATTGTGACTCGGAAACAAAGAGCTTCTAAATAATGGACTCCACCAATATTTCACCCAGTGAGGCGGAACCAAGCCAGAAATGTCATCCAGATGTCAGGACAGTACCGCTCTGCTGTGTGGGTGTGTGTCTGTGTGTTTGTGTGTTTAAGACAAAAGAGGTCTAGCTCAGTGATAGCATGACTTGTGTGGAGGTGGTGGACTACTGTGTTGTAGGAGTGAAGGGGTCATGGACTGTGTTTGGGGGGGGGGGTGGAGGAGTGTGTTGGGGGGGTGGTGGAGGACTGTGTTGGGGGGGGTGGAGGAGTGTGTTGGGGGGGGTGGAGGAGTGTGTTGGGGGGGTGGTGGAGGACTGTGTTGGGGGGGGTGGAGGAGTGTGTTGGGGGGGGTGGAGGAGTGTGTTGGGGGGGGTGGAGGAGTGTGTTGGGGGGGTGGAGGACTGTGTTGGTAGGGGGGTGTGGAGGACTGTGTTTGGGGGGGGGTGGAGGACTGTGTTTGGGGAGGTTGAGGAGTGTGTTGGGGGGGTGGAGGACTGTGTTGGTAGGGGGGTGTGGAGGACTGTGTTTGGGGGGGGGTGGAGGACTGTGTTTGGGGAGGTTGAGGAGTGTGTTGGGGGGGTGGAGGACTGTGTTGGTAGGGGGGTGTGGAGGACTGTGTTTGGGGGGGGGTGGAGGACTGTGTTTGGGGAGGTTGAGGAGTGTGTTGGGGGGGTGGAGGACTGTGTTGGTAGGGGGGTGTGGAGGACTGTGTTGGGGGGGGGGGGTGGAGGACTGTGTTGGGGGGGGGGGGGTGGAGGACTGTGTTTGGGGGGGGGGGGTGGAGGACTGTGTTTGGGGAGGTTGAGGAGTGTGTTGGGGGGAGGTGGAGGAGTGTTAGGAGTTCCCAGGGTTCCTGTGGGCCCCCGGGCTGCTTAGGCCCCTCAGTGGTTAAACAGTAGCACGTGCTGACAGCCTGACGCAGCAGGACCATGATGCACTGGGGCTCCACGGGGTGTCAGGTGAGGAGCGAGTTCACTGTGTCCGTGACCCTGGACCAATCTGAGCTGGAGGTTCCAAAACCAGCGTCATCTGAGGGAGACCGTCCACGGGTGGAGGTTATCAGGCGGCCATCTTGTGTCAGACCCGTCTGTCAGACTGGCTGTGTCATTTCCCGGAGCCCTCTCCCTTCACCTGCCATTGCTCGTTGGCCAGCCGTCATGTCTAGAACCGTCAGACAGGGCTCTCAAACAAACATACTTTTCCTCCACACGCATGCCTATCACGGCTAATCCCTGAAGAACTCACATCTATAAACTGCTCTTAGAGTCTTAAAGGCACCCCAGGACAGAAAACATACAGTCATAAAGCCCACGATAGCAAACCAGATTACGTTAGATTTGGATTAAATTAAACCAGATTAGAATACATGGCATTATATTATACATTATATACGATTTGATCCGATTCAATTTTGATAGATAAGTGAGGCTTAATAGCTTGGTAGTGATATAGGTCATGAAGTCTTTTACGGATTGTTTGACTGTGTTATAAAGCTATTGTCCTGGGTTCTGAGCTGTTCCAACAGTCATCCACTTGAATGGATCCTTGCTTGTCATCAGGTCTGAGAGGAATGAGGCTGTGTTGATCTCCTAACCCAGCTTCATTCCCAGAGCTGGAACCATGAGAGAGAAAACATTGTTTGCTCATGAGAATGAGAGCTTGAGAGCTTCATGTCCCCCTGAGCTATTCGGGCGGAGGGTGATTAATTGATGCTAAACGTCGCCTTATTATGGTGTTTCTGACTGGTTTCCCACTTCTGGTGCTAATAGTGATAGACGGGAAGGAGATTGGGTAAGGTCTGTGTTTTCCCATACTCAGCTGTCTCTCTTTCCAACTCTCTCACCATCTCACTCAGCACTCACCCGTCCCTCCTTCCCTCCCCTCTTATTCTCTCTCCCTCTTATTCTCTCTCTCTCTCCCTTCTCTTTCACAATTTGCAGTCACCTCTTTTTCCCTTTTCTTTCCCCTCTCTCTCTCTCTCTCTCTCTCTCTCTCTCTCTCTCTCTCTCTCTCTCTCTCTCTCTCTCTCTCTCTCTCTCTCTCTCTCTCTCGCTATCTCCCTCTCTTTCTCTCTCTCTCTCTCACTTTCGCTATCTCTCTCTCTTTGCGCTCACCCTCTTCCTCCCTCCTTGTCTCTCTCGCTCCTCGTTGGTCACCTGTCGGGGCGCGTTCTCTGCTTTCCCAGAATGCCGTGTGTTTGAACAGGTTGAGCAGGCGAGCAGGCAGGTCTGTCTAAGGAATGTTTCCATGTGTGATCACGGCCTCACCAGCGAAGAAAAGCATCGCATTTCAAGACGTGTCAGATCCCAGAACTGCCCACGAAGAGCAATCTATCTGAAACAGACCCGTAATCCCAAAACTGCCTTTGTTCTGTGGACTTAATCCCTCTAGTTTGAAGGCTATCCATCGAAAGGTTTCGACAGAGATTAAGATACAACTATAGACAGTAATTTCTCGGTGGTATTTATAGTGATAATTACTTTCCGGGAAAACCCCAATGGAGACACTGTCTTGTTTATAGACAATATATTAAATAGAGCAAATTAGAATGAAGTCTATACTGCAGAGCAGCTGTGTACACAGTGCGGAATGTGCTGGGGAAACCATTAAATACAAGGCTTGGAGTGAGAATATCAGCCTGATTAAGCCTGAACGTATCCCAATGCCAAACGGATGGCTTATTAGCACAGATGCACTTAGTTAGGACGTGTGTGTGTGGGTATGTGTGTGTAGATGTGTGTGGTGTATGTGTGTATCTGTGTGTGTGTGTCTGCGTGCACACGTGTGTGCACTTTTTGTGTGTTTACGTGTGTGTGTGTGTGTCGGTGAGAGAGAGAGATTGGTAGTCAACACACATGACCGGGGTGCAGGCCATATGTGTCACATCAGCAGATCAACCAAGCTGCTATGCTTGGTGAGTCGGACCAGTCACCACCATAGCAGGGAAGATCTAAATCAATAAGAGGTGATGGTGTCTGGAAGGGATTGTGTCTTGAGGGGATGGTGTCTGCAGGGGATGGTGTTTGGAGGGGATGGTGTCTGGAGGGGATGGTGTTTGGAGGGGATGGTGTCTGGAGGGGATGGTGTCTGGAGGGGATGGTGTTTGGAGGGGATGGTGTCTGGAGGGGATGGTGTCTGGAGGGGATGGTGTTTGGAGGGGATGGTGTCTGGAGGGGATGGTGTCTGGAGGGGATGGTGTTTGGAGGGGATGGTGTTTGGAGGGGATGGTGTCAGAGGGACCAGGATGGCACAGAGAACATCAGACTGATGAGTGCTGGGGTTCCCTGTCTGCTGAAGGAGATCTCGAGAGGCTTGCAGACCTGACTATGAACAGGGCTACTGCCTTGAACACTCAATGATGTCCTACAAGTGCTGTTGTGACCTAATAGGATCATTACAATCATTTTGCAGATGCTTTTATCCTTAGCAATGACGGGTAGGATTAGAAGTCATATGTTCTTCCGCTGGGCTTTACCTATGTTCTCTCAAGCCTGGTGGAGATCTGTCTGATGTACGTACTGGACACTGTAGTGTCATGTGACTTCATGGGACCTGATATGGTTGTGGTTTCCTCGGCAGGTCTGGTGGAGATCTGTCTGATGCACCCCCTGGACGTGGTGAAGACCAGGTGAGTCTGTCCGGTGTGGACCTCCACTGTTCGCTCCAGAATCTTCTGGAGAGAAGACAGCCACAGTCAAAACAGCAGAGTTAGCCAATGCACATCATTAATAACACAATGATTTGATGGGAACCATGAAGAACAATGGCCGACCAGATTGTGGAAGGTTAAATGATTCTTCGTGGTGGACATGGTGTGCCTCAATTGTTGTCTGCAAGAACTAAGAGAGGAGTTGGAAACCTCAACAAAAAAACTCATATTGATACAAATCTGAAAACCAAACACAATCAATAAAGCACCTTTCTCACCTCTCTCCCTCTCATTTATGCATGAAGGCAGGAGGGCCTTAAGGCATTTTCTGCCTGCCAATCAGTTTGACTGACAGTTTTATTGATTGCCGACAAAGCATTGCCTCGGTATAAGGTTGGTTCAATGTCAAATGTAAAAAATAATATGTATTTTTGAATCTAGTAAACTACATTTGCCATATTGCTTTAGCTCATCTTCACCACATTTCTCTGGGGGTTAGTGAAGCTTAATTTCATGTAGAGTCTCTGGGAGCTGAGCTCATTACATTTTCCAAGTAGCTTGCCCAGCGCTGCCAGTAGGGTGGTTAGTAGGATTCTCTCCAGGGTCCTAAGACCCTCTCTAGGGTAGTTCTCCTGCCAGACCTGCTCTTGCTGCTCTGGGCCGGCCCCCTTCTTTCAGCGGGCACCGGTGCCAGACCTCGGCCATTTTGTAGAAAATGAAATGCATCATTTACCCCCTTTCTACCGCGGTGATGTTTTTAAGTAATACGTTTTTTATGTTTGCGAGACGCTCACATTTTTACCTCATTATTTCATTAAATTCCATCCCTTGGCTTTCACGGCCTGTGGTTGCCTGAACAAGAACGGAACGTGGAGAATGAATCAGATGCTGGGAGCTGGGAGAGTAGCTGTAGTTCATCTGGGGGGGTTATTTCCTCCTGTTTTCATTCCTCCCTCTTTCTCCCTCCCTCTCTCTCTCTCTCTCTCTCTCTCCTTTCTCTGTCTCTCTTTCCCTTTTTTTCTTTCTCCCCCTCAATCTCTCCCTCTCGCCCCTCTTTTCCTCTAGTTTTCTTTCTCTCTCTATCTCTCCCTCTCTCTCCCTACCCCTCTCCCTCCATCCCTCCCTCTCACTTCCCCGCTCTCCCCTTCCTTTTCTCCCTCTTTCGCCCTCTCCCTCTCTCTCACCCCTCTGTGCTGCCACGGGGCTGAAGCAGGGTGGAGTGTGACCAGGACCCTCACACCACAGCCTCTCAACCAGCCGTAAACAGGTCGTGGGTCACTACTAAAGCTTTATGGTCTTTCACAGGCCCAGCCAAGACCTCTGGCTCGGGCTCAGCCCCCTTTGCTAGCCCTCCCCCCCACCCCCCATCCCCTCCTCCCCCCATCCCCCACCCCCCATCCCCTCACCCCCCACCTCCACCCACCCTTCAGTAAATTGTGCTGCCTTTCTGTCATTTACTGCGGTCGTTTCTTGGTAAATAAACTTCTAGACGTGCCTTTTAAAGACTGGGAGACGCTTGCACTTTGAAGAGGGGACGTGCCACCAGCGACAGCAGCAGGGTAGAGAGGAAGTGGCAGGATAAAAGAGCAGCGTTGTGTCAGTCGATATCTGATACCCCAGAGGCCCTCCCTGTGATTTACGTCCTGGCGAAGAAGGTCCAGGCTTTATTACAGGTGAGCCTGGAGCCCTGCTTGTCCATCTTCACACGAGGGTTAAAAGTGCACCCACTATTTTCTTTGTGATGTGCTTCCTTAAAAAGAGATTAAAGCCCCTCCTAAAAAAACGACTTTAGCGATCTGTTTTGTGTTTGTGTGTCCGTGAGGATGGCGGATCTATACGGCAGCGTTGTGTATCGGTGCTATGCAACTGCTCTCGTCGTATCCTCTGCAAATATCCCTACAGGCAGCGTGGTCCCTTCAGCAGCTGGGGTAAACTTAGTAGTCGCTCTGCTATTCGACGGGAACTTGTAGCCAAGGCCAAAAATATGGTACGTTTACGGAATTGGCCTCTTTAAAATTCAGGAGGTTCCTGGCTACTGAAGGACAACCACATGCTAACTGCATATGTATGTATGTACTGTATATACATAATATACAGTATATACTGTGTGTATATATACACACTATATATACACTCGTAAGTTGGAATACACACTGGCAATATTAACCTGTGAACACATTGACACAGCACCATGCTAGTCAGCCAGCTGGCTAATTGGGACACGGTGTTGGAGCTGAAATCCATTAGCAGGAGGCTTGGTGCCCTGCACTGAGAGCTCAGACTCTGACACAAACACACCTCAACCAAGCTGCTCTCTCTTACATGCTGCCCTCTCTCTTTACTCCATTCTCTCTCTCTCTCTCTCTCTCTCTCTCTCTCTCTCTCTCTCTCTCTCTCTCTCTCTCTCTCTCTCTCTCTCTCTCTCTCTCTCTCTCTCTCTCTCTCTCTCTCTCTCTCTCTCTCTCTTTCTCCTTCTCTCTCCCAGCCTCTCACTCTCCCTTTCTCTTTCCCTTTCTCACTCTCTCCTCTCTTTTTTCCTCTTCTTTTCTCATTCCCCCCCCTCCCTCTCTCTGTGTGTCTCTCTCACTCTGTCTCTCTCTCCTTCTTTCTTCCCCTCACATGCATGGCTCTTATTAGGGCCTGGCTCCTGCTTTAATGTGTATTGGCCCAAATTGGAGCAACTGGAGTAAATGTACTTTTTTCCACCAAGCCGCCAACACGGTATCAAAGGGATTTTTTTTCTAGAGGGGGAACCTGACAAAAAATATATAACTAAAAGTTCATGTTTACTTCTTTTTCCAAATGAGGTCTCCGTCCTGAGTGTGTGTGGGAGGGAGAGAGGGAGGGAGGGAGGGGTTGGGAGTAGGGCCGGTTACAATCTCATTTTACGTGTTAGAGAGATTATATAATTACAACGATTCAGGAAACATTTCCTGCTCTTCTTCAGGTAAGCATGTGGCCCATTGGGGGTATCTGGAGAAGACGTTCTCATTGGGGTCATGCGACCCAGTTGTTGAATCAGACTGCCTGGTTGCCTTGTCATCCCATGATTCAGACTGCACCTCTCCCACGCTGTTTTGACTTAGCTCCACACAGTGTGTTACTTCCATCAGCCTAGCTCTGACCCCAACCCCCCTCCTCCCCCCCCAGACACAACCACATCTAGCCTCCCTCAGAGACACACCCTGCCACAGGCCACCTTTCATCATCCTGAGCGACGGTCTCCTTCGCCGCCTGTCCACTGCACACGGTCCAACGAGTGCGAGTCTGGACGCGAGACGGAGACGCGCCAAACGTGCAACGTCGCATGCACTGTGGAGTGTGCGTTGGCCGCAGTATATTTCACACAAAGTAAACAGTTAATTGCCCCTGACCCTGACCCTCGCCACGGGGAGGGGGAAGGGGAGGGGGGGGGGGGGGGTCATGGGTTTGTGGAGGCGGGGGTGGTGAAGGGGGGAGTTGTTCGGCCCCCGAGACACAGAGACAGTGGTTCTGGAGTTACTGCTCTTCATTAACCTGGGAACCACCTAAGTTACATGGTTCATGGCCTGGTCTCAGCTCACTTGGAGGCAACAAAGGGTGTCGGGCGGCGAGGGCCCGCGGGAGGGCAGCGTGCTTGAGGCCCCGCCATCTGACTCTGATCACAAGCCCTTCTCATTAGAGAGCAGCCCAGAGCTCAGGCACTGCTCTTCATGTCGGAATCCTGTTACACCAGGCTCCTCCCCCTGTGTTTGTACGCACGCACACGTACACACACATGTAAAACACGTACACACACATGTAAAACACGCACACACACGCACATGCCAGCTGAGCAACTGTGTTAATCTCCCGTCTGACTCCTCCCCTTTTCCGATGCCTTTCCCTGCTCTCCTCAAACGTTCCCTCAGCCTCACACATCTCACTCAACATCTCACTCAACATCTCCTCTCAACATCTCACTCAACATCTCACTCAACATCTCACTCAACATCTCCTCTCAACATCTCACTAAACATCTCACTCAACATCTCACTCAACATCTCCTCTCAACATCTCACTCAACATCTCACTAAACATCTCATCTCAACATCTCCTCTCAAAATCTCCTCAACATCTCACTCAACATCTCACTAAACATCTCATCTCAACATCTCCTCTCAAAATCTCCTCAACATCTCACTCAACATCTCACTAAACATTTCATCTCAACATCTCCTCTCAAAATCTCCTCAACATCTCACTCAACATCTCCTCTCAACATCTCACTCAACATTTCACTCTCTGTCCTGAGTGTGTTTCTGAGTATTTCTCTGTCCTGAGTGTGTTTCTGAGTGTGTCTCTAAATGTGTCTTTATCCTGAGTGTGTTTCTGTGTGTTTCTGAGTGTGTCTCTAAATGTGTCTCTATCCTGAGTGTGTTTCTGAGTGTGTCTCTAAATGTGTCTCTATCCTGAGTGTGTTTCTGAGTGTGTCTCTGTCCTCAGCCTGATTAGAAAAACCTGGAGTCAACCTTGGCCCCTCCTCCCTGCGGTCACCATGACAACACAGCCTCCATTTGATCCCTGCACACATGAAAGCGTGTGTGTGTGTCGGGGTTGAGGATGGCCCCTGACAGATGATGGCCTCTGTCCTGCTGGGAGGGGATGACAGTCAGTGAGAGGATGCCCCCCCTGCTCCCCCCCCCCCCTCTCCAATCCTCTCCACCCCCGACTGCTAGCTGAACCCTGGTGCTCCTCTGGAGGATCCCTGACACGGCCCTCAAACAGCAGGGCAGGGAGCCCCGCAGGCAGCCGGCCGGGTCAGGGCCGCTCGCGTCCTGCAGCCCCTCTCCGGCAGACGCTCCCTGGTTAACGCGCGGCGCGGATGCACGGGGACGGCACCGCGGGGGCGGCCTCCTGTCTCGGCTGTGCGGGGAGGGGAGGGGGGGATTTGAACCCGTGTCTAGGTCTTTGTTGTGTCGCAGTGAAAATGCCACACGGTCCTATGCGGCCCTATACCATTCTATGCTGTGGTACACTGTTCAAGTATGTTCCATACAGTACTGTACATGTAGTATACTGTACTGTATACACTGTAGCTCTCCTGGATGTGCAATATTAGTTATATTTCCTGCTGCCACCGCATATTACGACCCTGTATTAAACAGAACTGGTCCAAGTAGGTGTCTCAGCCGCCCAAACGCATTATGTTACAGAGAGAAGGATGTCCCACAGAGCTGAAACGAGCCGTTTTAAAGGAGTTGTAAAGGGCTTGATGAAAACTCATTTGTTTCCAGCGTCTGTGGGACGCCTGGTGACATGGCTAATGTCCTCCATGTTTCATCCTGGACTGGTCTGTGTGTCTGGGACCGGGCGAGGAGGTGGATGAGGATGAGGCAGGGGGCTGGGAGGCGAGGAGGCGAGGAGGCAGGGAGCGAGGAGGCAGGGGGCTAGGAGCAGAAACAGGGCCCGAAGTTATGCGCCGTCTCGGGTTTCAGCGTGGAAACACACTTGCCTCCTGTCTCGACCGGAGTGTGTTACTGCCCTCAGACGCCCGCTGACTGGAGACGCTCCCTAATCCTGAGGCATTTCCTCACATCAAAGTAGCTGTTAGTGTCCCGGGCCGCCGCAGCCAGCGCTGGCTGTCCTGAGCTTAGCTGCTCGTCCAGTGCAGCCGTCTGCTACCAGACTGGACTCGACCAAACATGGGCACATCCTCATGGAAGTTGATATGAAATATCTTTTTTCAAGTATCTGCCCTAGTCCAGTCCCCCTCCCTAACCCTGGCCCAGCACTCCCCCGACCCCAGCCCTAAAACCTTCCCTAACCCTCCCCTTCCATAACCCTGCCCTAACCCTAACCCACCCCTGCCCTAACCCTAACCCACCCCTGGCCTAACCCTGCCCTGCCCCCAGTCTCATCAGGCTGTTTTTCTGCATCTCTTCCTGCTCTGCAGTGGTCCAGCTGAGTGGTCCTCCATCCCAGGGGTTAACCCTATCCTCTATACGAGGAGCATCTGGCCTGCCCCTGCATCCTGGTGGGGGCGGGGGGCGGAGGGGGGGCACAGGAGTCCTTATTTTATCTGTGAGAGGAGCCCAGTGGGGGAGGGAGTATGGAGTTGGGCGCGGGGGTGGGGGGGATCCTGACTCTGTAACAGCCATGTAACGATCCCCCACCACCACCACCTCCACCCCCACCTCGCACGCCATTCTGTCCCCCTGTCCCCCTGCTTCATAACCGGGCTTGTCCTGGCACCAGTGGGCCTGTGGTGCTGCTGAAACCCAAGCTGGCCCGGCCCAGACCAGGCCCAGGCAACCTGCCGGGTCACCAGCGCCAATGCTTTATCGCTTCCCCTCCCTCTCCCTCTTTCTCCCCTCCTCCCTCTCCCCCTCCATCTCCCATCATCTCTTCTTTATCTCTCTCCCTCTAAAGCCAGGACTTTATTGGCCTCCCCCTGTCCCACTCCACCCTTCTACCCCTCCTCCATCATCCTCCCCTCCCATAACCGTTTGTCAAGGTAAGGGATGTATTTGATTTCAGAATGGGATTTGGTCGGTTATTACATTTTCTCAGTTTACGTATTCACACAGTATGCCATCACTTGAGATCATCATCAAACAGAAAGGCTGCCTGAGTGAAGAGACTGTTATTCCTGGTAGTTATGTGTCGCAGTCAGGCTCCTACATGTATTGCTGACTACTACAAAAAGAAAACACTGACACAGTGATTCATAGAGTCGAGAAGCTATTGGACGGGAGAGAAGCCATTTTGACGGCTGATTGGCCGCCGCTGCTGGAGGCGCGATTGGCCGCCACTTGTGGAGATGTGTGATTGGATGCTCCTTCTAAAGATATTATTGGATGCCCCTTCTGCCATATTGGATCATTTAAGTTGGAGTTTCTCTCAAGCTCATGTACTGATGCAGTGGACTTCTGCCATCTTTATGATCCTGCTCATTAAAATTAACTGTCTGGCTGTAAAAAATAGATTTCCTTTTAATGCTGCCTCCTGGAGTCCCTTATGTACTAATATGAGGTATAGTTGACTCTTTTCCCCCCTCTCTCTCTCTCTCTCTCTATTCTCACTCATTTATCTCATTTTCTTTCCTCTGTCTGTCATGTGATATTGTTTCTTTTCCTGGTGCGTGTTCCTGTGCTGAGTCACACAGGAGGGTGTAAGCTGGCGAGGCCCACAGCTCTGCAGAGAGCCAAACAGATACTGACCAACAGGCACACATCCCATCCAGACTCCCGGCCGGTAAAGCATTCCTAAGAGGAGCCACACGGCCAGCGTTCGCGTCCTGAACGTAACGAACGCAGCAACGGGAAGTCCTGCGAGCACGCATCGCAGGCTCCCTGAGAGCACGCGTCGCAGGCTCCCTGAGAGCACGCGTCGCAGGCTCCCTGAGAGCACGCGTCGCAGGCTCCCTGAGAGCACGCGTCGCAGGCTCCCTGAGAGCACGCGTCGCAGGCTCCCTGAGAGCACGCGTCGCAGGCTCCCTGAGAGCACGCGTCGCAGGCTCCCTGAGAGCACGCATCACAGGAAGTCCTGAGAGCACGCATCACAGGCTCCCTGAGAGCACGCATCACAGGAAGTCCTGAGAGCACGCGTCGCAGGCTCCCTGAGAGCACGCATCACAGGAAGTCCTGAGAGCACGCGTCGCAGGCTCCCTGAGAGCACGCATCACAGGAAGTCCTGAGAGCACGCATCACAGGAAGTCCTGAGAGCATGCATCACAGGAAGTCCTGAGAGCACGCATCACAGGCTCCCTGAGAGCACGCGTCGCAGGCTCCCTGAGAGCACGCGTCGCAGGCTCCCTGAGAGCACGCATCACAGGCTCCCTGAGAGCACGCATCACATGCTCGCAGGTGCCGCCCTCCCCCACCCCTGCTCAGGGGTGTTGCAAGGGGGAATACCCCCACATTTAACGAGGCAAGAACGTCCAAGACGCCTTCTTTAAAAGAGCGGCCTGCCCCTTTAGAGCGGGCCTGTGATAAAACCCTGTGTCTTTTGATCGGGCCCTTAACTGCCACCCGTTCCCAGAGGGGTCCATTTTACACCGTTCATTATTGGCCTTCACCTCAGAGACTCCTCCCCTCCCAGGTGACGCGACCTCTGGTTGGTCACGGGCCGGGCCGGGCCGAGCCCATTACCTCTGGTACTGGGAGGAGACCAGGCCCTGGGCCCCGCTTGGCCCTCTAACACCACTCTCCTGTCTATAAAAATACAAAAGAATGGGGCCGCTAGCCCGCTACCCCGGCCTTCATCTACCCCGGGTCTGCTTTGGGCTCCGCTAGACTCGACTCTTTTATAGGGAGTTAGGGGTTAGTTGGAGAGACCAGACTCCGGGGTTATTTACCCGTGAGTGCATGTCTCGCTCACAGAAGCTCGAACCTGCCCTCGCCTTCACCCTCACCTGGGCAGCTACAGGGCCGCGCGGGGCCAGTTAACCAGGACGGGCTGGAGGGGGACGAGGGGAGGAGAGGGGGTGCGGGGGGGGGGGTCGTCGTCCCTGTTGATGAACTCACGCATCTCGTCACCTCCGAGTGTATCTCGGCAGTGTGTGGGAGCAGGCCGAGGGGGATTGTGGGAGTTTTAAAGAAGCCCCAGGGCGTCGCAGCGTTTCCTCTGTCTGCTGTGTTTACGACCGGGAGAGCTGGCTCCAAGGCCGGGACCATCCCCATCTCCTCTGTTTTACCAGCAGGCCTGGGCCCTTCACCGCTCGCCTGGGTCGCGTTAACACGGCCTTCCTTATCTGCGTCTTCCTCCTGTTAAACATGTCCGCCAGGCCCTGTCTTGTGCTTAGCTTCCCTCCACACCCTGCCTTGTCCAGCCTGTGGTTCAGCTAGCACTGCCGGTTTGTGTAGGATGACGTGTAAGGGCCACAGTAGCAGCCAACCACCAGGGGCCCCTCTGCTCCTCCCCATCATCTCTGCGTCCCTGAGCCTGGCTTTTTGGCTTTATGACAGGGTAGGAGAGGGCCATGAGGAAATGAGATGACCCCTGGGTCAGAGCCGGAGTCAGGGGTCTGGAACCGGACCGTGGCCCGGCCACCCCCTCTCTCCTTGGGCCAGTTGGGGTTGGGCAGCCGGAGGAGGGGAGGAGGACTGAGGACAGGACTCCATCCTTTCCATCCTTGACCCTGGAGTCATATGCCTTTCGTTAAGCGAGATTTGACTTTGTTTACAAGCCCCACTGGTCTTAAATCTTTCGGGTCTGTGCCCTTACCCTCAGTGCTCCCCCCCCAACCCCCACCTTTACCCTCTCCACCACCTAACCCTTCTACCCCCCCCCCCAACTATTTTCTTCTGCTGCTTTAATATGCTGTTGGATGTCCATTTATTATGCTGTTTTAACTGGGTTTCAACCAGGGGTTACAAGCTATTTGGGAATCCACAAAAAAGCATTTTGGGGACACCCCTGTAAGATGTTAATCTGCTGGCGATATGAAAGGCCTCTCACCCCACTAACCCCCCCCCCCCCCCCCCTCCCTCCCTGGCCTCCCTCCCTGGATCCTGGGGGCGTTTATTGGCCCATCAGGCACCCGCACGGACTACTCAGTATTGACCTCGCGACCTGACAGAGCCATATGAAGGGAAGATCCTTCTCCTGTCCCTCTCCCTCCTCCTCTCCTCCTCACCTCCTCTCTTCCTCTCCTCCATTCCTCTTCTCTCTTCCTCTCCTCCACTCCTTCTCTTCTTCTCCCGTTCTCTCCTCTCCTCCTCTGTTCCTCTCCTCTGTTCCTTCTCTCTTCTCCTTCTCTCTTCTAGTCCTTCTCTTGTCCTCCTGTTCTCTCACCCTCTCCTCCTCTCATTTTCTCCTCTCCTCCACTTGCCCTCTCCTGCTTTCTCTCATCTCATTGGTCAGGCACTCTCTGCTGTCCTTCTCCTCATTGGCCTAGAAGATATAGCCAGACCCCGAGGGCTTCTACATAGTAAAATCCCTTTAAAGCCTACCATAGCAACCCCCCCCCCCCCCCCCATACACTCGACCCCACCCCAACCACCACCAGCTATCTGCTTACCTTCATCCAGTCATATCATGTAAAACACTGCCACAGCAACTAGTGTGCTCATAAGCCCCACTGTCAACCCAATAAAAAACAATCAAAGTTTATTTACATACCACGTTTCATACATGGAGGTAACACAAGGCGCTTCACCACCATCCCTTCTATCATGTAAAACATTTACACACATCTTGGCTGTCTTTATAAGGGAACAACCAGCATGTTTGCTACAACAGAACCCCCCTGACCCAACTGCTTTCTATCTTATAAAACATTTACACGTATCTGAAGAGCTGTTACAATGGGCTTACTAGCGTGTTAGCCAGCGAACGGCTAGCTACTAAAGGCCTGTTCCTGGGGAGTTGTGTGGGCTAATTGGATCAGCTGGGTTAAGTAAATGTTTGAGTTCTCCTCTGGGCTGGAGGGACTGCTGGTAGGAGTGGAGTGGAGGGGAGAGGAGATGAGAGGAGAGGGAATAGGAAAGAGAGAATAGGTCACGAGAGGAACGCAGAGGAGAGGGAGAGCAAGAGAAGAGGGGAAAGAGAGGAAATATGTAGTAGCGGAATGTTTGTTCCTGTGTTGCTGATTGGTAGTCAGTGCTCTCTGCTGATGTGTGCTTGTGTTGTAGGTTTCAGATCCAGAGAGGGACCAGTGAACCACACAGCTACAAGAACCTGGGAGATTGCTTCAGGACTGTCTTTCGCAACGAGGGGTATGGCCTGTTCACACACGCACACACGCACCCACACGAAAACACACGTGCACATATGCAAACAACCGTCGGAGGTGTATATCAGGAGAGCATGTTGTTTAACCTTGTCAGTGCCTTGTGTTTTCACCTGCCTCACGCTGCTCTCTAACATGCACACCCCCCATGCTCTGCTGGGACAGGTGTGCAAGTGTGACCCTCCGTGTCCACTGTCATATCTCTGTTTTTGTGTCGAGCAATAACACCTAGAGAAGCACCTGGATGGCTTGGGGTGTCACTTTCACAAAGCCAGCTCAGCTCAGCTTGCATGTCTGCCCCAGCCCCGTATGTAGAACCATGTGTAGCGGGATGACAATCTGTTGAACCCAAATTGCTTTTGTCTGGAATGAATTAGCGCACAATTCTCTCTCGAAGGAGTCTCCGCTGGAAAGCATCGAAGATGATTCGGGGGAAGTGAAAAGAATGGAAGGTTGTCTATTTTATAACTCCGTCCCGCGCCCCATCTAGTCTACAACTATATTGTAGAGCGTCATATGTTCTAGAACCGCAATTATTCTAGGACCTCATCTATCCCCATCTATTTCAAAACCCCATCTATTCTAGAACCCCAGTTATTCTAGAACCCCAGTTATTCTACAACCTTATCTACTCAAACTATTTTGTAGAGCACCATAAATTCCAGAATCCCATCTATTCCAGAACTACATTGTGGAGCCCTACCTATTCTAGAAATCCCTTCTATTCTAGAACCTCCTCTGTTCCAGAACTGTACAGAAGAGCTCCATCTGTTCTCGAGCCTGTGGGCTCGGGTGCCTGCGCGTGGCCGTGTGACAGGTCTGTGTGACAGTGTGCAGAGCCAGGTGAGAGAGCACACCACTCCATCTGTTTACGGCCAGGCGACAGCTTTATAGCGGATATAAAATAGATCTGCTGTGAGGTGTGACTGAGCTCTGCGAGAGGCCGTGTGGTGACAGGCTGAAGTCCTCCGCAGCTAGCTGCCCCTGCCCCGTCTTCTCCCTGCACGCCTGTGTGTGTGTACGTGCGTGTGTTTGTGTGGGCACGTGCGTGTTTGTGTGTGTTTGTGTGGGTAAGCGTGCGTGTACGTGTGTGTGTTTGTGTGGGTATGCGTCTTGTGTTCGTGTGGGTATGCGTGCGTGTGTTCGCGTGCAAGTGTTCGTGTGTGGAGGAGTTTGGTGTGGGTACGTCTGTTTGGGCATGAGTGAATTTCTGAGGAACTTACAGGGTGTGACTGAAATAACCAAGCAGAAACGATAATGTGACCTGTCCTGACAACAAACATGAGACAGTCTGTCATCTCACTGTTTGAAACTCAGGCAGGTTCCTGGAACCCTCAGAGACTCTTCTTTGCTGTACAGTGATTATCACCCTGAGTATATTTGGCAGAAGCGGTAATCACTCTGCAGTAGCAAGCAGTAGATCATCTCCAGACCAAACCACTTAGTTATAACTTATACAAATAGTAGACGGGCCCACTGTTGTGGAATTATTATTAAAAATAAACTTCTCATGTCAGGGCAGCAGAGAACTAACTGTGGGCCCCTCGTTTTCTCTCAGAAACCCAAGCTCCTCTGCTCCTCTCTCTTGATTGGACTGGGGAAAGACGAGGAGATGTTCTCATGTGTGTGTTTCTGATCATCTGCGTTCTGAATGGCTTCACTCCCAGGAAGTGTCAGCTTCAGTCTGCTGGCTGTAGGACATAGATACAACGTTCCAATGAGGCACGTAGCAATTATTGATTAGGGTTATAGCACTGTGATACCGCTAATCCACATGTGTCAAACTCAAGACCAGCGGACGCTTAAATGGTGTATTGAAATAAGTCTACGCTGCTTTACAGCGTGCAAAGTTCCAAGTTTAACTGTGGGTGAAGGAGAGCATGGTTTGAATGACAGCACTCCAATGCAGTTGGTTCTGCAAACGTAGGGTGACCAGATCAGGGAGACGGGGGGGGGGGGTGGTCGTGTATTGCATGCCGCACTATCTGATCACAATGACAGTTCTCTCTACAGTCAGAGCTCGCGCAAGAAGGTGGAACGTAAGGGAGATACCTTTTCCAAAACTGGTAAGGGCCTAATAGTTTGTGAAAGACCCAGAGAAACACAAATATACGGCGAGGCAAAATCCCGGACAATTTTGGAATCCCTGCCGGACGCATTTTTTAGGTCTCGACAATAGGACATGTCCGGGTAAAAGAGGACGTCTGGTCACCATAGCAAACGTATCCCATGCCCACACTTTCAGCCAAGGTCTTCGGGCATTCAACCCAAGTTTGTATAGCTCTCGAACTTGGTTAGAGTACTCAGCCAAGGTAGATGTATGTTCCTGCTTCCCCTGACAACAGTTTTGAGACAGAAATGATAAAGACATCACCTTCACTAGACAAGGTTTTACCAATTGGAAAACGGCAATGTTTATTTTACATAAAGCTCAAAAAGCTATTTTGCGTTCAAATGAAGGCAAAAAAAATTCACTCGCACGCTGTGTGCGCTCGCATTTGTTGAAATCCATACCTAGCATTAGCCTGGTCCTAACCAGACTCTCGTACATTTCATTTGTACAGAGAGTCTGACCTCGCTCCATTGACAAGCTTTGACTTCCTTGTAGGCGGGTACTCTGTTGGACTATTGGATCTGCCCAAAGCCACTCTGATCTGCCATAACCAAACGCTAGCGTCCGCCAATTCCTTCACCACTACTGTAACAGAGGTAGCTGCCGTAGCTGGAAAATCAAACTGTTCCCGAACCCTGTGGGGAGGAGGGCCACAACATCATGGCCACCAACAAAACTCAGCAAAACTTGTTCTTGCTCCGGCTTTAGCTGTTGGATATTCGGCAGCGTTGTCACAACGGACCAAATGGCTTCGCTCGCATCTTTCTCCGCTGCCATTACGGAACTACAACACAAACTAGCGCACAACATCAACGTCATTGTTCTCAGCCACTCCCTCTGTTCGCTGATTGGCCGGTAGAAAATTAACCTGAGACATCTGACTTACTTACCTCATGGCCAGACCTAGTACAGAAGCTAAATCTAAATTGAGCGGAAGTACGTAGGAGGGCAGAGCCAGGCTAACATAGCATCACATCAAACCCAGAATACGTCCTAGGTTTGGGCTAATCCCCGAATGTTCACAACGTCTGGCTCTGTGCCTGATTAACACTTTGATCGATAAGCAGTCTAAAAAATTGTAGCAATATAAAAAATAATACGATCCCTTTCCGTTTTTTGGGTAGGCCTAGAAAAATATGGATAGGCATCTTTTCAGTTTTTTTTACTTATTTACTATGCGATGTGCACCCGGTGCATAATTTTTGGGGGATATTTTCGTTTTTGGGTAGGCCTTAGAACAAATTGGGCCTACCCCTGGTTACGCCCCTGCTGCACCCCCAGTCAAAGCAGGCTGCATCCGACCCTGGATGGAGGAAGGCAGTTTCAAGAAAGATGGGAAAGCAAATACATGTTTGTGCTTCAAGGAGAAAAACCGGTATGGATTTTGTGTTATGAGGCGATGTCAGTCGTTAAAGAGTACAATCTCCGTCGGCCTTTTGACACCAAACACGGAGATAAATATGCCAAATTTAGCCTTCAAGAAAAACAGCAGATTGTCCAAGAATTAAAAAGCGTACTGCAATCGCAGCAGACTATATGTTCACAAAAGCTACAGCTAAACAATGTTTTTACATCGTAAACATCGTTACATCGTAGTTGCAACTGGCCCTTTGAGGGCAATGATGTGTTGCTGTTTGGAACCTGTGCAAAGTTCTTTCTGATCTGAAATGTAAAAGGGTTGTTATGAAGGGTTCTCTCCCGCTCTCTCTCTCTCTCTCTCTCTCGCTCTCTCTCAGAGGCAGCTATCTCTGTAGTGTCTGATCTGGCCAGCAGCAGGGTTGGTGAAGAGGTGCTAAGTGGTTCAGTGTGGTAGCAGACAAACTGCCTGGCTGACAGAACTTTCTCTTCCGCCCATATTTATGGACGTGTGACGCCACACGAGCTGCTAATGACCGCTGGCTAACCATCTCCAGAGGCTCTTCCTTGAAGCTCTCCGCTCAACATCGCCCCCATGTCTCTGTCCCATTCTTCCCTTTCCTCAAACTGTCCAACTGTCGTTGGACAGTTCTGTTGAGTCAAATGTCCTGGTTTGGGGTTAGAAAGGTCACCTCACCTCACAGCTCACCTCCAGGAAGTGTGTTTGTGATGTGGGTGACCTGTGCAGCCTGACCAGTCATTCTCTAGCCTTTCTCAGAGTCAAGGTGACAACAATCATAGGGGAAACAGCAATGTTTGCAGATGAAGCATGCTGGTTGTTGACGTGTGTGTGTGTGTGGTGTGTGTGTGTGTGTGTGTGTGTGCGTGTGTGTGTAAGGGGGGGGGGCAGATTCTTCCTACCCACTTCAAATTTAATATGGTTTAGTCATAGTAATGTGGAACAGTCTGTTCAAAGCAACCCAGAGCACAATACCATAAACACTGGTTGTGGTTTTGAAGATGTATAAAGGAAGGAAATAAGTGTGAATGATCTGTTTTATTGTTCATCTTCGTCATTTTGTCAAACAGAAATTGTCAAATAAAACACTCTTCATTACTTAATTAGAAAAATTAGAGTTGTTAAATGAAGGAAGGTTTTATGAAAATCTAAGACAAATGACTTGGATGCACCTTTGCACACACACATACAAACATACACACTCAACTACTCTCTCTCTCTCACTCACTTGCTCACTCACTCACACACACACACACACACACCAGCTGGCCACAAACAAGTTCTGTATCTGGAAGGACATTTGTTTAGGAAAGCCAAAAGTGGACTTAGTGTGTACTTTACATTTAAAATCAAATCAGGAGTCAAATGAGGGCCACTCTGGTGCCTCTAGTGATCCTGTAGCTAACTCCAACCTCTCCTTCTTATCCGAGGGCCCCCACACACTGACCACACCCAGGAAATCAGTGGCCACCATTTGCATGGTCAAAGAAACAACAGGACAGGGCCTTCCGATCGCTCGAAACCCCAGAAGGCAAACAGCCACATTCACCACACTGACTGTCCATGTCATGTGGAACAACACTGGCATCATCCAGTTACCAACCACCTGGCCACATTGATATGTAGTATCTCTGTTTGTGGATGAAACAGAGTGATTTTGGTCATTTGATATATGTGGTTTGGTAATTTGCCCCAGGATGTATTTTTGGCGCTGTAGTGGTTGGCTGTTTGCTGCTAAGAGCTATTCACCTTTCTTTTCTTTTTTGGGGAAACAATAATATTTGCACCCGGACCTAATCTGTGCAGAACATCTCAGTTGACTTCTGTGTTTCCACAATAGAGCTGCAGGATCTCCCATGCTGGAGTCACGCTACACTGTCCTGCTGTCCACACACATGTTTAATATCAATACACACTCTCCAATGCTCTCTCTTTCTCTCTCTCCCCCCCTTTCTCTCTTCCTCTCTTTCCGTTTCACTTTTCCTGATGCTCTTTTTTAGTGCCTTTCTTTGTCTCTTTCTTTTTCTCTCCTTCTTTCTCAAACACCCTCCCTCTCTCTCTCTCTCTCTCTCTCTCTCTCTCTCTCTCTCTCTGTCTCTTCCTGTTGCTGTATTCCTCTCTGTCATTTTCATTTCAATGAGCTTTATTAGCATTAAGGAACAAATGTTCGTATTGCCAAAGCAACGGTGGAATTACAGAAATAGTATTTATATTATTATTATGGAGGTCGGTATATTATTAATGTTGCCAAATAATCTGATATCCATTAAATATTGTTAATTCAGTTGAAAGATTAAAGCAGGAGATCCTTAACATAATATTAAGATTGATTAATATATATATACATATATACACACATACACACGTCAGTCTCACACACAGTATATGTTGTGTGTGTGTGCATTGTGTGTCTAGGTCACTCTCTATCTCTCAGGTTGTGGCATATTAATACATACTGGGCAGCAAGGTCTGCCCTGTTTCCTTCTCCTAGGAGAGCAAGGTCTGCCCTGTCTCCTTCTCCTAGGAGAGCAAGGTCTGCCCTGTCTCCTTCTCCTAGGAGAGCAAGGTCTGCCCTGTCTCCTTCTCCTAGGAGAGCAAGGTCTGCCCTGTCTCCTTCTCCTAGGAGAGCAAGGTCTGTCCTGTCTCCTTCTCCTAGGAGAGCAAGGTCTGCCCTGTCTCCTTCTCCTAGGAGAGCAAGGTCTGCCCTGTCTCCTTCTCCTAGGAGAGCAAGGTCTGTCCTGTCTCCTTCTCCTAGGAGAGCAAGGTCTGCCCTGTCTCCTTCTCCTAGGAGAGCAAGGTCTGCCCTGTCTCCTTCTCCTAGGAGAGCAAGGTCTGCCCTGTCTCCTTCTCCTAGGAGAGCAAGGTCTGCCCTGTCTCCTTCTCCTAGGAGAGCAAGGTCTGTCCTGTCTCCTTCTCCTAGGAGGATTAATACCTTTGAGAGTCACTAAGACCTTTGAAATCTGAGATTACAGAGTGGAATTTGTTACAGTAACCATTTACATTTATGCATTTAGCAGACGCTTTTATCCAAAGCGACTTCCAAGAGAGAGCTTTACAAAAGAGCATAGGTCACTGATCATAACAACGAGATAGCCCCAAACATTGTGGGTAGCCAAAACATGAAGCATACATGGTGGAAAACCAAATAAGTGCCAAAGGGAAGAACCATAAGAGCATGCAGTTAAACAAGTTACAATTGAACAACATGAAACTCCCCCACAAGAGTGCTAGAGTGTCCCTGTAGAAAAACCAATCAACAGTAAAACATTTCACAGCGAGTACAATAATTTGAAACCGTTACAACTAACCAACAAGAGCAACAAGTCTCTCAATACGAGTCATTGTGATCCTGGAGGAAACTAACATCAGCCAAGCATTCCTAAGTGCCGTTGTGCCATTTCTTATATCACTGAATGTTTCACATTGTAGGAGAAAGTGCATCTCTGTCTCAACCTCACCTGTCAAACAGTGACCACATATTCTGTTTTCTTTTGGTTGCCATGATTTTTTTTGTCGTCCTGTTTCAATTGCCAATTGGTGGTCACTGAGCCTGTAGTTGGTTAGGATCTGTCTCTGCTTTCTATCTCTGACAGTAGAGAGATATTCTGCAAGTTTATAATCTCTTTCTAAGACTAGATAACATTCTAATCTACTTTGTCTTTTAGTTTCTTCCTTCCAACGTTCCAGGTAGGTTTCTTTACATTGTGTTATAATTTGGTTTACTCTGATTGGTGTTTGGAAAGCAGTGTTAGGTGTGAGACTGGTCAGGGTGGGTCTGAGTGGGGGCAGTTAATCTCAGCACCAACTGACATAGGGGACCCTTATCTGGGTTCAGCTCTTGGGTTTGAAGGGCTTTGGAATGGAAGTGTCAAGAGGGCTGGATTTAAGGTGATTAACAAAATTGAGTGCTCTCTTTTGGATATTAATTATCATTGGGTATCTGCCTAATTCTGCTCTACATTCATTTGTTGGCGTTTTTCTGTGTACATGTAAGATGTATCTGCAGAATTCTGCATTTAGAGATTCTGTTGGTTGTTTCTCCCAGCGGGTATAGCTATGATGACTAAGTGGACCCCAAACTTCACTACCATACAGCGCAATGGGCTGGATCACACTATCAAATATTTTAAGACAGATTTTAATTGGAATTTGTAAATTATAAAATGTTTTCCTAATTGCATTTAGTAAGTAAGTAAGTAAGACTTTATTTATATAACACATTTCATACAAGAATTGTAGCTCAAGGTGCTTTACATAAAATCAATAAAAACAGTAATACAAGTGATAAACAATTCAAACAAAAATACAAATCCCAATAAGATCTCTGTTCAAGAGAGAAAACAACTTTAAACATGCATCTTAAAAGTAACACATACATTTGGTTCACCCCTGGTCTGTATATATAAAACCATACACTCTGTTAACAGATCCTTTCCCCAGGTCAAGAGTATGGGCCGTATTCTCTGTTAACAGATCCTTTGCCTCAGATCAAGAATACAGATTGTTTTACATAGTTGTTTAAATACTTCACGCGACCAGAGTTCTTGTACGCTATCAGAGTTCGCCAACTCTGACCTAGACAAAGTAAAAATAGCAAGTCAAATAATGACCCAAATTTACTAATCCAAGATTCTACAATAAAATAACTAATTGCATTTAGGGCTCTTCAAGCTTTTTCTTTTAGTGCCACTAGTCACTGCCATGTTGAAACTCCCTGATGCTGTTATGGTTAAACCAAGGTAGTTATAACTCATAGTATGTTCAATTACATGATTATTTATAATATACTGGTATTTGTCTTCCTGGCATCTTGGGCGTTTCGTGAAATATTATGACATTAGTTTTCTTTATATTTACTGCAAGGGCCCAGTTTTGATAGTACTGTTCAACAATGTCCAGCTGTTGTTGTAGTCCTTTTTTGGTGGGAAACAGTAAGACAAGGTTGTCAGCATAAAAGAGACTTCACCTCTCTGTCTAGGAGGGAGAGGCCATGAGCAGTACATTGATCTAGCTTCAACAGCAAGTTCCTTTATATATATGAAATAAAGTTGGACTTTAATTACACCCCTGACGAACATCCCTTCTCTGAGTGAAGAAATCAGTTTGTTTATCTCCAGGGCTCCAATAAAACAAGCAAATATTTTAAATGTTTTAGTTTGGTGTACATGCTTGTTAATTAGACTGTGAAGGGTATATACATGATCGGGGGTGCGATGTTTCAGGACAAAGCCAATTTGATTTCTGCTCAAGATGGTGTGTTCATCAAGGAAATCTAGTATTTTTTTATTTAGTATACTACAGAACAGTTTACCTAGATAACTGCTGGACAACCTAGACAACCTAGACATCTCTCTCTTTCTGTTGCTGTATTTCTCTCTACAGACATTATATCTCTCTTTCTCTCAATGTGCCTGTCGTTTGTACGTTAAGAGTATGCTCAAGTGATGCAAATACTACAATGTTTATCGAAGAAATTGACCAATCGGCTCAACCAGGCAAATGAATTCAACTTCTAACAATGGGAGTCACCAATCTGTTTGGGAGGATAAGTTATCAAGACTGTTCGTAGCTCTAGGGCCTGCTGTGGTCGTTTTCTTATCACACACTCAACTGCCCTTCTGTGGAACACCTGCCTGCCTCCTTATCTCTGGTGTAGATTGCAGTATTCTCTATGTATTCTCTGCATACATGAAGTGTCTCCAAGCCTGTGATTTGGGCCTTACCTTGGGTTCTGCTACTGCATTTGTGCATTTAATACCTTGATTAGATACATGATTGTTCATCAAGCACAGCAGTTTGCCCAGAAGTCAGTCTGCAATGTATTGATGGATACATGGGCTCTAAGGCACAGGTAAGGTATTTGTCTCTGTTTGTGGTTGTGCTTGTCCAAAGATTAGGACCTGCCATACCAGTTTGCTGGCCGGAGGCAGTCTCAGAGAGGAGGAGGAAACCCGATGTGTAATACTGCAGAGGTTCCCTCGAGGTGCAACATTGTCTAGGCGTTCTGACGTTCTGTCTGTGCACAGGGTCATGAATGAGAAGGACAGGGAATCTGCACATGCAGACACTTCTGGAATGTATAGACAACACATTTAGTGCTCTGTTTGCAGAACCCAGACAGTAATGTGTATGTGAAACCATTTTCCGTATGTTGGCTGGAAATAACTGTACAGTGAACTCTTGACAACTCCTTCTCTCTCTTTTTTTCTCTCGGTCTCCCTCCACTCTCCCCTTCCTCTTCCCTTTCTCTCCCCCTCTCCCTCCCTCCCTCCCTCTCCCGCAGTGTCTATGGCTTCTATAAGGGCATCCTCCCACCAATCCTGGCTGAGACTCCTAAGAGGGCTGTTAAGGTGAGGACTGGGACCTGCTGGATCTCCTACTGCGTCACATAACTTCCACCCCCCCCCCGGGCCATCAAGCATCCTCTCACACCCTCCGCCGTGTCGCTGCTCCTGTTCTGCGTGTTTGCTCTGGGGGATTGTCAATGTTGATCAGCGGGGATTTACAGCAGCCGCCACACACATGCACACGCACCCTTTCTCCCCTTACCCCACCAGTCTTCACTTCAGATATATATGCCAGGTCTACCAGCGGGGATCTGGGGGGTGGAGGGGGATGGGGGCAGTGGGGCTCGGGGGGAAGGGGTGAGGGCAGCTGGTGGTGAGAAGGGTGAGGGGTGAGGGCAGCTGAAAATAAAATAAACCATCTATGTGTGTTCTAACAGTGATACTTGCTGTCTGATGGGTCCCCAGTCACAGCATTTAGAATGCTTCGCAGGGATCAGTCAGTTAATGTACATCCTGTTTAGATCTTCAGTTGTATGTAGGCTAGTGTTTGTGTATGCAAGAGGGTTAGGTTTGTGTGCATAAATTTGTGCATGCACATTTTCTGTGGGTGTGTGTGGGTTTGCAACTGCATTTCATGTGTGTTTGAGCGCAGTGTGTGTAGGTGTACGTGTGTCTGTACCGCGTGTGTGTACATGCGTGTATGTTTGTGTGTATCTGTGTACGTGTGTGTGTTAGAGTGTGTATGCAGGTGTGTCAGGGTGTCTAGGTGTGTGTTAGTGTGTCTAGGTGTGTGTTTGTGTATGCAGGTGTGTGTCTGTGTATGCAGGTGTGTGTCCGTGTGAGTCACTACTTCCTGGTGGTGACAGCTCATTCCTCCTGATCTGTTCCCCTCTTCAGTTCTTCACCTTCGAGCAATACAAGAAGCTGCTGACATTCACCCCTTTGTCTCCGGGCGTGGTGAGTCTGTCACACACACTCACACCTGAGCACACTCCATCCTGATAACGTCACGACAAGCCCTTCCATCCACGTGCAATCCGAGTCCACAAAAACTCTGAAAACAATGGCTGATGACACGCAGAACCAGGAAGTGGCTGTGGGGTTGCCCCTCAGACACATGCGGCCGGGCTGACAGGGACATGACTGAGGGCCTTGTCGTCAGCGCGTAGCCCACGGAGACGCCCTGGGGGCCCCAGCTTTGTTGACAGCTCGGTGTCAGGCGTGATGGATGACCTACCTGAGTTTTCTGAGTCACGTCCACGAGGGCTTGGCCACAAGCCCACAGTGTTGGGTTGTTATAGACAGGAGGAGCAGGAGGAGTTCCCCTGCTCCATCCATCATGTTTTCCTGTCTGTCGCTTTCCTCCTCCTCCTCCTCCTCTCTACACGCCTCCTCCTTCATCTACAGCTCCTGTTCCTTCTTCTCTCGTCCTCCTGGTTATCTCGTTCTCCTCCTGGTTATCTCGTCCTCCTAATGGTTATCTCATCCTCCTCCTGGTTATCTCGTCCTAATGGTTATCTCATCCTCCTCCTGGTTATCTCGTCCTCCTAATGGTTATCTCATCCTCCTCTTGGTTATCTCGTTCTCCTCCTGGTTATCTCGTCCTAATGGTTATCTCATCCTCCTCCTAGTTATCTCGTCCTCCTAATGGTTATCTCACCCTCCTCCTGGTTATCTCGTTCTCCTCCTGGTTATCTTGTCCTTCTAATGGTTATCTCGTTCTCCTCCTGGTTATCTCGTCCTCCTAATGGTTATCTCCTCCTCCTCCTGGTTATCTCGTCCTCCTAATAGTTATCTCGTCCTAATGGTTATCTCATTCCGCTAACCCTCCCTCATGTTGCTCTCTCCTCTTTGTTCCCTCCTTCTACTTCTCACACTCCTCCTCTTTGTCTACTAGCCACATCATTCTCGGGTCATAGATTCAAAGCGTCAGATTGTTAGTATCGATGAATTAGACACAGACACACACACGTACACTCACACACACCTGAGCAGACATGCAGTAATCGAGAAAACGATGTGAATCAACACCACAACAGGTGAAGCATTCAAACTTTGCGAAACATTGTTTTCACCGCCAATACTTTTGGCCATGACGGTACACACCTCATAGCCTTCTGTTCTCCTCGTACAAGTGATGTTTGTATAACAATGGCTGTCAGAGTGAGATGGATGGTTCTGTAGGTGAGAGGAGCAGCCAGGGAGAACAGTTTCACAACCACCATCCCTTTAGGCTCTGTTCACTGTGGTTCTGTCCACGCATTCACCTCAACATCTCACTAACTCAGGTCCACGCATTCGCATCAACATCTCAGTTAGGGAGTCAGATGGCTGAGTGGTTAGGGAATCGGGCTAGTAATCAGAAGGTTGCTAGTTCAATTCCCGGCTATGCCAACCAAATGATGTTGTGTCCTTGGGCAAGGCACTTCACCCTACTTGCCTCGGGGAGAATGTCCCTGTACTTACTGTAAGTCGCTCTAAATAAGAGCGTCTGCTAAATAACTAAATGTAAATGTAAATCTCACTAACTCACGTCCACGCATTCACCTCAACATCTCACTAACTCACGTCCACGCATTCACCTCAACATCTCACTAACTCACGTCCACGCATTCACCTCACTAACTCACGTCCACGCATTCACCTCAACATCTCACTAACTCACATCCACGCATTCACCTCAACATCTCACTAACTCACGTCCACGCATTCACCCCAACATCTCACTAACTCACGTCCACGCATTCACCTCAACATCTCACTAACTCACGTCCACGCATTCACCTCAACATCTCACTAACTCACGTCCACGCATTCACCTCAACATCTCACTAACTCACGTCCACGCATTCACATCAACATCTCACTAACTCACGTCCACGCATTCACCTCAACATCTCACTAACTCACGTCCACGCATTCACCTCAACATCTCACTAACTCACGTCCACGCATTCACCCCAACATCTCACTAACTCACGTCCACGCATTCACCCCAACATCTCACTAACTCACGTCCACGCATTCACCTCAGCATCTCACTAACTCACGTCCACGCATTCACCTCAGCATCTCACTAACTCACATCCACCCTCTCATCCACCACCACTCCTGGGCCAATTACGACTGTAAAAAGCCTGTGCGTGTCAGTTCATTTGCAATGTCTTTTGTCCAGGGCTGGAATGAAAACAATGGACCAATTCATTGTAGCCACTGGTGCTATCATTTGTGGTATTCACCTCTTTCCTTCTACTTTAACCTCCCCCTATTTCTCTCCCTCTCTTTCTCTCTCCCTTACCTATTTTCTACCACTGTCCATCGCTTCCTCACCCGCTCCACCCCTCTCCCCATCCCTCCCTCCCCCCAGGCCCTGTCAGTAGCAGGTCTGGGGTCGGGCCTGACTGAGGCTGTGGTGGTCAACCCGTTTGAGGTGGTGAAAGTCAGCCTGCAAGCCAACAGGGACTCTTTCAAAGTGGTGAGGAACCATCAACTCCATCTAACCTGCTTTTCTTTGTTTTTAAATGTCACATCGGACATTTTCTTTGTTAGGTGACGCATTTCTCCAAAACAGCATACAAATAGTGTTTTTGAAATCATTTTTAACACATTTACACATTTGGTCATTTAGCAGACGCTCTTATCCAGAGCGACTTACAGTAAGTAAACTTACATTCCCCCCGAGGAAAGTAGGGTGAAGTGCCTTGCCCAAGGACACATCGTCATTTCGCTGGGCAGGGAATCGAACCGGCAACCTTCTGATTAATAGCCTGATTCCCTAACCGCTCAGCCATTAAAACAAGTGTTTTAACAATAATTCATTGTGATTCAATATAATAACAATGTTAATTCATTGTAAAAATAAATAATAACTCATTCATTTAGCAAACGCATTTATCCATAGAGAATGAATGAATAGAAATGTATGGGTGAGATTTGAACCTCAAATGCTCTACCACTAAGCTCTACCAATCCCTGTATATGATGTTTTAATGGGAAGATCTTGTGATCTTTCCCTGTGTAGCAACCCTCCACCTTTGCTCAAGCGAGACACATCATCAACTCTGGAGGCCTGGGTCTGCGAGGTCTGAACAAGGGCCTGACCTCCACTCTGGGCCGGCATGGAGTCTTCAACATGATCTACTTTGGCTTCTATTTCAATGTCAAGGATGCTATTCCTGCCAGCTCGGTAAGATCTCATTCAATCTGTCTGCTTCAAGTGTCTTTCTCTTGTTCTGGTGTATCTCTCTCTCTCTCTCTCTGTCTGTCTGTCTGTCTGTCTTTATCTCTGTTTCTCTGTCTGTTTCTGTCTGTCTATCTCTCTGTCTCTCTGTCTGTATCTCTGTCTGTCTGTCTGTATGTCTCTCTGTCTGTCTGTCTGTCTCTCTGTCTGTCTGTCTGTCTGTCTGTCTGTCTGTCTCTCCATCTCTCCATCTCTCTCCGCCCCTGGTATGTACAGCACCTAGATGGATCAGGGCAGGCACGATGCGGGATGCCTGGCCTTCCTTAACAAGGCGTCGTCCATTCCCAAGATGACCTGAAGGACCACAGCGCTGGGAAGAGAAACGTTTGAGGAGTGTGTGAGAGCAGCTCTCTAAAACTTCCCCTGTTCTCTCCACATCCCCTGCGGTTCACATTACACATCCGGCAGGGCCCGAATCCCAAACAAAAGTTAATTTTGTTTAACGGGAACGCTAGCATACTAACGCTGCACAACCGGGGCATTAGATCCACTCCAATAGGCTAATTGGAAGCAGACAGCGGTACTAGTTCAGGAGCACGTTGGAGTGGAAGCACAGCTAGTTCAAACCTAACCCCTCCTCTGTCCTGTTGGAGCATGTGCTGGCGTTTATGGAAGTAGTCATCATACAGAGCCTAGAATAGAATAGCACAGTATAGCATAGCATGGGATAGCATAGTATAGAATAGTAATAGTATAGTATATAATTAAATTTCACAGAACAGAACAGGAATAGATAGAAGTGTTGAGGAAGAGGAACCTCTGGTTATTGTTTGGCGTCGAGCCAGAGTGGAGCTTGTTCTGTCATGTGGGAGGGCGGATGTGCTCTCCACACATGAGAGCAGGGTGGAAAGCAGGATG
Organism: Osmerus eperlanus; assembly: GCF_963692335.1. NCBI lineage: Eukaryota > Metazoa > Chordata > Actinopteri > Osmeriformes > Osmeridae > Osmerus > Osmerus eperlanus. The sequence continues at coordinate 2,707,834 of NC_085026.1, forward strand.
AAGTCACCTGGTACAGTCCCCGGCTAGCTAGCTGATACCACCCCTCCACCTTCCCTCGCCTTTTGTCTGCAACATGAGAAATGAGCTCTCAAGTCAAACGTGTCTGTAGTCAAATCCACTGTTTCACTCTCCGGCTCTTTCTTTTCTCCATTTGAATAGACTAAAGTGAGCAGATGACACTGGACCATGGGGACTGACGAGCTGTTTGCTTTAGGCTGTCAGGAAGTTGGTTGCTGGGTAACTTAGGACCAGTAGCAAGGGGGGTGGGGGGGAGGGGTTGCCCTAACACCACATACGTCCTATATAAAAAAAGAAAGCGGCGAAAAAATAAGGGATTAGCTGTTGATTTACCACTTAGGGTGTCCTGCCACTCCAGCCAGGTCCGGAGCAACTAGGCCACTGTCATTTGTAAAAATATCTTGGCCAATTAGCTGTCAGAGCTTTCTGAGTCTGGGCTTCTCTGGTACAGTAATACCACTGTGCCGAGTCACAGCCCAATTACCCAAATTGTCCCCATATGCCTCCACAGTCTGCCTGTATGAACCCTCTTTAGAAATCCTCTCTTCCCAGGCTCGCCCAATCAGAGAGCTGCACCGCAGCCAGGAAGCACTAATCTGCCCCCCGCTACCATAAAATGATCAGGGCTTTCATGCCAGCTTTGCAATCATATGCACAAGGCCCCGTGCACTCTTTCTCTCACACATGCACACACTCACGTGTGCTCGCTCTCTCTTTCTCTTCTTCTCCCTCCCTTTCCCCCACTGCCTCTCTCTCTATCTGTTCCTTTCCCTCCCTCTCTCTCTGTGTTTTTTTTGACAAGTCAACCATTTGACTCTTACTCGTTTCGATCCAACTCTTTCTCCTTATCAGGTTGTAATTTTCTGGTCATTTTCACATCCAAAAACTAGGATTTTATGTTCTTATACAGTTGGATATTATCTTCTGCCAGACTGTTTCTTGTAAAACATTATACTGATGTATGAGAGATGTGCAACAGATGCAGCTGTGCTTCATATGCCTTTGTCTCCACTCTGAGGAGCTGTGCTCCGTGTGCCTATCTCTCTCCGCTCATCGTTGATGTCTCTCTCTCTGTTGGTGTCTCTCTCTTTCTGTTGATGTCTCTCTCTCTGTTGATATATCTCTCTCTCTGTGGATAGTTCTCTGTTGACGTTTCTCTCTCTGCTGATGTCTCTATGTTGATGTCTCTTTCTCTCTACTTTCCCCTCACACCTGCCAGGACCCGGGTCTGGAGTTCCTGAGGAAGTTTGCCATTGGCCTGCTGTCTGGAACCATCTCCTCCTGTGTGAACATTCCCTTTGACGTGGCCAAGAGCCGCATCCAGGGGCCGCAGCCAATCCCAGGAGAGATCAAGTATCGCACCTGCTTCCAGACCATGGGTCTGGTATACCGGGAGGAAGGGTAAGGAGGTCTGGGGCTGGGTGTGGAGGTCTGGGGCTGTGTGTGGAGGTCAGGGGCTGGGTGTGGGGGTCTGGGGCTGGGTGTGGAAGTCTGGGGCTGGGTGTGGAGGGCTGAGGCTGGGTGTGGAGGTCTGGGGCTGGGTGTGGAGGTCTGGGGCTAGGTGTGGAGGTCTGGGGATGGGTGTGGAGGTCTGGGGCTGGGTGTGGAGGTCTGAGGCTGGGTGTGGAGGTCTGGGGCTAGGTGTGGAGGTCTGGGGCTAGGTGTGGAGGTCTGGGGATGGGTGTGGAGATCTGGGGCTGGGTGTGGAGGTCTGGGGATGGGTGTGGAGATCTGGGGCTGGGTGTGGAGGTCTGGGACTGGGTGGAGGCCTGGTTTACAGGGCACAAGATTAAGGAGTCATAGACCAACATCAGGGACAGGCTCAGTTTTACACATAGGTTTTGAAACAATTATACATGTAGCAGTTAAGAATGTCTAGCTGTGCGGTTGAACTGTGTATATCCGGGCATGTCTGTAGAGTGATAGTTCTCTCAGGATGACTAGTCTCACTCAAGATTTGGTCCGTGGACAGATCCTGCGTTTTCACAACGGTGGCTGCCCTTGATTTGCTCCAGTCCCCATGTTCGCTGGGCAGCACCAAGGAGATGGTAGTCGTTAGTGGCCCCGGGACCTGGGGGGGGGGGGGGGGGGTCGTGGGGAGTGGCACCAACTGAAGGCCCCTCTTTCCAGGGCCGCTGAGAGGGGGTGCCCCCTGCGCCACATCCAGTCCCCTTCCCTAACACAACACAGTCCCAGCTAATTAGTGGTCCCTATGGGAGACGTCGTTAAGCTCGTCCTAACGAGGCACACGGCGCTAGGCGGGTCAATCTAATCAGACAGAGGGCCAGGGAGGAAGTGGGTCGAGCCTTATTAACGCCATCAGTGGCGGGGGCACGGGTTGGGACGGAGGGGGGGGTGGGGGGGATACGGCCCGGCCAGCCAGCGGTCACCTTGAACGCATTAGCAGGGCAGGTACACCTCCAACACTGGTCATTAGACCTCTCTGGACCTTACCTGGAGAGACAGGCAGACAGGCGCCTTCACAGGGCCCTCGTCAGCACCGCTTCTACGGGCATGCCGGCATTTTTAGCATACGTGGTATCTAATTATCAGGAAGTATTGGAAGTATAGCTGTTTTAATGGGGTTTTCTTTCTCCTTTTTCTAGGTACTTGGCCTTGTACAAAGGATTGGTTCCCAAGATCATGAGACTTGGACCAGGTGACATTTTCTGTGTTCTTGTGTTTCTGCTGGACCTGGTTGCTGTGAGAATGAAAGGCTTGTCTTTGGTCGTTTGGGCAGCCACATTCACTGTGCTCTCTCTCTCTCTTTCTCGCTCCTTGTCTGCGTCTTTCTCTTCCTCCATCTCTCCCTGTGTCTCTTTCTTTGTCTTTCCTTTCCCTCCTTTTCTCCCTCTCTTCCTGTTTCTCACACTCCCTGCCTTTCCACCTCCTTCCATCTCTCCCTCTCTCCTTTTCTTCCTTCCTTCCCTCCCTCCCTCGCTCTCTCCCTCTCTCCATCCATCTCTCCCTTCCTCGATCTCTCCCGCCCTACTTCTCTTTGTCTTTCCCTTCCTCCCCCTCTCTCCCTCCTTCTCTCCCTTCTTCCTCTCTCTCTCTCCCTCCCTCTCTCTGTCTCTCCATGTAGGTGGAGCTGTGATGTTGCTGGTTTATGAGTACATGTCTAAATGGCTGCAGACGAACTGGTGAAGTGAAGATGCCATAGACAGCCCACCCGCTGCCTTAAACTGAGATCTAGGACCTGTAACTCAGCTCGTCCGCCACGCACACACACACACACAGACACGCATACAAGTACACAAAAACACACTTGTACACAAACCCGCACACCACACACGCAAACACGTTCACACACAAACATGCACATCCACACACACACACACTTATGACACAGCATCATTACACTGTCTACCATACCATTTATCATACTCCGTTAAGAGATATGATGTTTATCTCACCTTTCATATCCCAGGCAGTATTACAGCCCTCTGCTGAACTGGATTGACTATACTGCCTTCCCTGTCCTACACCCTAGCGAGCTCAACACACGCCATCCTACATCAAACGCACGTCATCCTACATCAAAAATCCTCCATTCTGCATCAAACATCCTCCATTCTGCATCAAACATCCTCCATTCTGCATCAAACATCCTCCATTCTGCATCAAACATCCTCTATCCTGCATCAAACATCCTCTATCCTGCATCAAACATCCTCCATTCTGCATCAAACATCCTCCATTCTGCATCAAACATCCTCCATTCTGCATCAAACATCCTCCATTCTGCATCAAACATCCTCCATTCTGCATCAAACATCCTCCATCCTCCATTCTGCATCAAACATCCTCCATTCTGCATCAAACATCCTCCATCCTCCATCCTGCATCAAACATCCTCCATCCTGCCCAAGTAAACCTTCACAATGCACTGCAGCTCCATTTAATGTCTACAACACGCGATCACAAACCATAACCGCAGACACAGTCCCACACACACACCACTCACGCATCTGCACGCGCTGAGACAAATGTGTGCACGCACGCACCACACACACACACACACGCACACACCACACACGGGTACCTGAGCACACGGCCACAAACACAGACACTACGTGCTGTCACTTCGACGCTGTTCGACGAACGACAGTGAAGAACAGTAGGATGTCCCTTCCTGCTTCCCGTACTGTGTTCCTGAAGCCGGTGCCAGACTGGAGCAAGCAGAGAGAAACTCTTCCTGGAACATTCGGAACATTTCTTGAAGCTTTAAGATCGTGAGACATTCACGCCAGTGTTTCATTACAGTTCATGATACCTAAACAATTCCACATCCTGTTAATCGCATTAGGCTGTGGGTCTGGTGAAATTGTGTCTGTCCTTAGGAGAACGCTTGAAATGGTTTGATTGTGAGACCTGTATGTGCCTTCGAACCGTTCTGTACTGATTTCACAAATTAATTAAAAGCACATTTCAGTGTTTGTGGTTAAGTGTATTTGTACAATGTGTGTGTGTGTAAGTACATGTCTACAATGTGTTTGTGTGTGTGTGTTCTTGAGAGCCAGACTCTCTGGGCCGCCGGAGGCTGGATTAGCGACTCAACTTATTTTAGCAAAGGCTACAACAACAATCCCAACATATTCAAATATATAAACTACGATGTTTCCCTTTCCCTCTGTCACATACAAACATGCATTCGAGGACTCACTCGCAAACACACACACACACACTCCTCTTTCTTTCTCTCCGACCATCTCTCCCTCTCTCAGCACCTAGCAGTGAGTGGCAGGTGAAGTTGCATCAAGTTTCCATTTGACAGGCGTGATGAGTGTGTGAGTTGGGCGGGCTTGTGGCTGGCCTGGGGGCCAGCGGTGATGATCGACGAACAACTGAAGCCTGAAGATGGATGGAACGGTAAACGCTTCACCCGTCCGCGTCCTAATGGAGTGTTGAATGCCTGTGTGTGTAATGGAGTGTTGAATGCCTGTGTGTGTGTGTGTGTGTGTTTTTGTTGGGGCGGGGGGGGGTTATTTCGTAGCACGTGCTACATTGTTCCTTTGCCCCCCCCCCTTTCTCACCCCTTTCCTGAACCTGAACCTCTGTAGTCAGAAACGGACTCAGCCCCCCCTAACCCCCCTCATGTTCTCACCTCACTCCCACTCTTCAGTCCTCGCCCTCACTTGACAGAACACACATTTACTCCATTTCCCTTTAGACAGGCACTGCAATCATACATAAACTGCCTTTTTCCTATAGCAATCCCATATATGGTGTCTGCACAGCAGATCAGTGTATGTGATTATGTGTGTATGTTTGTATTAAAGCCTCAAAGCCCATTAATTAGTGTTCCGTCAAGGCCTGATTAAACGCAGAAGGCACACCCTTCACAGACACAGACAAGAACAGAACCGCCCCAGAACATTCCCTGAGAGACCTGGCGCACTTATGGTTTTTACTCACCTGTGTGTTAAATAACGTTGTTATTTTAAAACATTTAGAAAATAATCTGGCTGTTGTCAGTATGTTTTTTCATCTATTCCAGTGGACGTGAACCGGACATGAGCGGTGTCTTGCCGTAAGAGTGAGCTGCTTAGTGTATCGGCACCGCTGTCGGTCTTGTTTCTGATTGCGCGTAGGCAAGTTTAAAGATAACCATATGACAACTGACCCAGACTCAACACCATTAATTAGAAACATGTGTTTCTCCCCAGTTTAGAAATAGAGACGTTTTTAGTCCTCAATCCTGTAACATAGGCACTGGGACAGCCTCAAGGTTATTCGGCTTTTCTGAAACGTTGTTTCTTGTTTACTAACATACTGATCACAGACTTACAAACGCTGGCGTTGATTAGCACAACCACATTTCGGTTCCTGCTATGAGTCAAAGGAAATCTGAAAGGCTATGCGTGCTTTACCGTTTAGCTGTTACTGGAGCTAGCGTACAGTGGAATGAGACCTGTGCTCCTGTCTGTAAGTTTGAGGATTGTTTTTTGTTATCATCATCATTACTGCGATGCCTGATGAGTGCCGGGGCATCGTCTGCCAGCAGCCCTATGATGTGGTTCGCATACGGTCAAAAAAACACTACGATCCCTGAGCAACGGTCCGTGACCACTGGATGCGGGAGGGAATGCTTTCCAAGTCAAATCAGCCTTCGCGTCAGGAGCAGTGTTTACATTGCCACACGAAAGGGGCTGTTTATGCTGTAGCGTTGAGGGGGTGGGGGGCTTGGGGGGCCCACGGCTAGACACACCCATCCCCTCTGGTTTATGGATATTAATGGGAAGGGAGGGGGGGGATTCATATTGCGAGGCTATGTAAAAGCTGCCAACTTTTATAAAGCTCTCCGCAACCTCAGTCCCTTGCTGCCTGCCTGTTTGCGCAGGACTTAATGAGAGAGTGCTCGCAAGGTCACGAGCCAGGTTGCTTCTGAGACCACAGTCAAATTAGTCCAGTCTTGGTAGCTCTCTCACTGCAGAGTTAATCCAACACGGCTCTGGCCTTCTGTAAACACACAACCAAATGTCCCACTGCGCACGTCCATCGTCTGTTTTCTCCAAATGTGACTAACTAGTCTGCTGGATATTTACGCTATAGAAAACATGAACAACATGCCTTTCACGTAAAATAGAATGGAATTATTAGAGTGAGAAAATGTAATCACACGTTTTGAGTTTCTCTTGTATGACGTGTTCAAGTCTTCAAGAAGCGAGTCGTCCGCAACATTCCTTAGCATAAAGCAGCCATAAATAGCCTACTCTATTTCCACACTCTTGGCGCCTGCCAACCGAGCACCGTCCGTATTATCACATAATAGCCTACACTGAATCTCATTTTGATGTACATTTCAATTGTATATTAACATTTTACCTGATTCAATCATTCCGACCAGTTTACTCTCTGGAAATGACTGGATTTTAAAGATTTCAAATGACATTATGGTGGGCCTAATTTTCCGCAATATTTCATTGACAATAGTCTATAGGCTACACAGAGGATACCTTTTTTTCTCGCAGTTTAAGTAAAGCTGCCAACGTACTCGGGTCATGATGACCTGTGGTCCTACCATGCAGAAAGGCACCGTTAAGGACACTTCCGCTTGGTAGCATATAGGCTAGCCTACAAGCACTCATGCCTACTACAGGCTAATAGTTTCAAGGTGCAATTTAGGTCTAGAATTCATGCAAACGTAGAGGTCATATAAAACGCTTTTGAAAGATGATCGGGGGCGTTGTTGTCTCGTTTAGCAGAGCCATTTTGGCCTTTAAGTTATAGCCACCATTTTGGCTCACAGACAGCTACAATTCATAGAAATGACATCCAAACAATTTAATAAGATACATTCAATTTCATTGTGCAACGTTTAGAACTGTGCATCCTCTCCGTTCATAATGTTTAATGTTCGTAACGACATTCAACAAAATGAAGACCAAAGCCAATCTTGTCTAAATGTGCATTGAAAATCCCATACTGTCTCTGTGATGATGTCCGCCGTTTGGAATTGCACTTCGTTCAAAGTACCTTAGTCTAATAAATAAACATAGTTTAAAAAAAACTTCCCTCTGGAGCTCATGATAACGCTACATTTTAAGAGAAGTGATAAAAACGATGGTCAGTAAAACTGATGCTTTTATGAAAACAATAAAAACAAAAATCAAATACAAACATTAAAAAACAATGGAAATTGATAAACACCCTGAAACACTTAAATGCAAACTGTTTTCTTTTTCTTAAGATTGCTTATTTGTGAAGTCATACTGCAGGCCTACCCCTCTTTCCCCCAGAGACAGTGAAGTGTGTAGACAAGAAATTCAGAGACAAGCTCTCCGTAACAGATATCACAATGTTGACGTAAGAACACCACAGGTCCCTCAGTACACCTGTCCTGTTGAGTTGTGTTGTGGAGGCCAGCAGGCCAGGCCTGTCATTTAGGATGGAAACACTTTCCTTCCCCATGTCTTTATTTTAATGCCGTGTTGAGCTGGTGTTAAGCAGATCTTCCCCCCCAGACGAACAGCACCGGATTCGGTCCTTGGGGAAGGTCCTTCATATAAATACAGAGGAGAGGACGTTGACATACCCACACAGGACACCAGGGGAGCAAGGGGAGCCCTCTGTTACTCCTCCCCACCTCTCCCTTTTTCTCCACCCCTCTCCTTCCGCCACCCTTCTCCTTCCTCCACCCCCTCCGTTTTCAGTTTACAGTGCTGAGGCCGTGACAGGGGTGAAAGGCGTCCCGGTTGGCTGTCATACTCTTGAAGGCCAGCGGGGCGGCGACGTCACAGCTGTGGGGAGAGAGAGCACTGCCACTGGGCGGTCGCCATGTGTGACCGGTCACATAGGCCGACGTGGTGACGCTGTACCCCATGTAGGGCGACGCTTGGGTGGGAGGGTGGTAGGGAGGGATGCTGGGCACTGTGGCATAGCTGTTCACTATGGGCAAGCCACTCTGCGTCTGCGTCAGAGAGAGTGGGGAGAGAAGAGAGGGAGAACGGGTGAGATGCGGAGGGAGACAAGACCAGCCTTCCCGGTTTGCTTGTGGAGTGGTGAGAAAAAATGAAGAGATAGAGCGAGCAGCCGAGTTAACGAAAGAGAACGGGAGAAAGATATGAGAGTGAGAGCAGGAAAGAGACAGGGTTGGAGATACAATAAGAAAGAGTTGGAGGGGGCTTAGAACAGGAGAGAGAGAGAGAGAGAGAGAGAGAGAGAGAGAGAGAGAGAGAGAGAGAGAGAGAGAGAGAGAGAGAGAGAGAGAGAGAGAGAGAGAGAGAGAGAGAGAAAGAGAGAAGATGGGGGTGTAAACAGAAGAGGTCAACAACAAGAAATAAGGTCATCAGAAGGACATAGTTCCGATACACAGTTCAGGAAACCATGTACAAGACAGAAGGAGGAGATCTGGGAGTTGAATAAGAGGACAGAGAGAGTGGAAATCAGGATATAATCGAAAATAGGAGCAAAAATGAAAGAAGATGAAACGTAAGAAAAACAGGGGGAGGTCAAGCATGAGTACGTTTTTTGGCAGTGTGACAAAAAATAATAATACTTGAGGAATTATGCCAAAGAGCCTATTTCATAAGAGTCTGAATATCTATGCCTGGGTGGTCCGTGACTACTAGAATTGGTTCGGCAGTTGAGATCCTTGTTCCTGCAAAACAGATTGGAAATTATCTACGTCTATTTTTTTCGAAAAGGTCACGAAAAACTAACACTGACCTATGCGTCGCTGGTTCTGTGTCTATGCCAGTCACTAAATAAAATGTATCATGTTGATAATAAATCAAGCATTATATTAACCAATTCTGGTCATTTTTACATTATTTCAACTGTTTCTTAGTCGGGCTTTAACGAAAGATTATATGCAACCTTCTCCTAATACTAAACACAGAACATCATTGTAATTTATGTCGGGTTTTTTTATACACATAAATCCAACGTAGCAATTGAGGTTGTAGAGAAAAGCAATTGGGTTATTGAGAAACAAAAACTCACGTTAAAAACATTTTGTTCTAGAACAACATTTATGATTTTGGCCGTGTTCACAATAAATCCTTTGCGCTCAGTTATTTAAGCTCACAACTACATCCACTGTGAGTTTTAAAAACATGTGCAACGTTTAGCTCATATCACTTATATCAGTGAACAGAGAAAATTGTTATTGACGATAATATTAACCTATCGCCTATATCATCATTTAAGTGTCGAACAGGAGTGTTATTCTCAGCGTCAAATTGAGCTATTAATTTCTATTGTTCCACTGGTCCAGCATATACTTATGAGGATATTTATGTCCATGCATTGAGCACTAATATTCACAAATAATCGAAAGTGTAGATTAGAAATTCGATCTTTGGTAAGGGTCTGATAAGATCCAACAAATTAGACTATTGACATTCAAATTGTGTAGCCTACACTACATCTCATCTTTCTGTTTAGGAACAAGCGCTGATTCGTTATCAGCGTGAAAGATGATTTGTCGGAGAGAACGATCCTGGAAAGAGAGCAGGAACAGAAGAAATACATTCATCAAGTCCACGCCGCTGGCTCTGTTTACGTATGTGCGTGCCTTCACCTTAAATCGAAATTTAATGATCCAATTATTCTTCCAAATGACACAACAGGCCTTCCCATAGGTGCATTGGATTGCTGGGATTGCTCAAGTAGGCCTACTCTACAAGACAAGTGAATTATGGCAACTTTGAAGGTTAAATAGATCAGAAACTGTTTAATGGCGCTTTTTTAGGAATTCAGATATACAAATATAAAAGCACGTGATTTTTTCTTTTTTCTATCTGAACGACGAAAAAGGCACCCAATTATCAATCAGTTGCACAACAATTGACCCGCAACATCACACATCAGTCCTCCAACCTTCATTCCACTTGTCCCGGTTGTGTGTCGGGCGGCAGTGTGTGCGCGTTAATAATGTTATTATGTACTAAATTATGAAATATGACCTCTAGTGATCAAGGTGAACAAAAGTGTTTGTGAACAAAAGTCGTGCGTGTACACGTAGACCGAACGGAGACAGGTCTATGGGCCCGGCGATATTAAATGTGGATGATTTACGATTTAGGCATTCGATCTTACGTTATAGCCTAAACCTGTTGTGCTTAAGAATGAAATCCCTAAGACAGGCATCTTTTCTTTTTCAGGCTACACATTTATGTCACATCCGTCTTATTTGGGGAGGTCTGCATTGTTTGTCTCCTACCAGCCATAACCAATGTCTGGATGAGTTGAACGGCGTCAGTGTGAATAAGGCGAGGAGAGTGTGTGCATCCAAAAATACCTTTCAATTTTCAGTGTATTGTCATTAAAACTATTAATTTGGTACACTGTTATATCGGACCATCCTTAAATTCACTTGGTCCACATCGGCGTGGTAGCCTACTGCTTAAATTATTTAACCTTTAATTTAGGTTACAGACAATATATCGAGTGTCTCTGTCGGATTTGTTTTATAGAACCTGCTATAATACTCCCCTCGCTTATCACAGTGGCCTATCGGCGAATGTACACCCCATCACGTTCCTTCAAACACAGACCCATGCTATACCACGCGCAAGCAGAGCGCAATCCCCCTTCTCCCCAGCCTCGACCGATGACGATATACTTTCACAGACATTTATTTTAAAACACCAATGTGAATACCTTGACTCATACGGCTTAAATCATCGGGGTGACCAATGTGTGAACTACAAACATAAAATCAATCGTTTTGACAAATGTGACTTTAATGTCTAAACTTCTATGTTATGAATCAATAAGATATGTTATGAATCAGTAAGATAGTTAGGCATTGTTGCCATAAATATTAGCGTATAGGCCAACAGCTGATCAAGATAACCGTATTAGACCTATAGGTTATTTCAGATCTGCGGGGCAATTGATTGAAGCTATACAAACCTGTACAGAAATAGTATAAAAATGCCCAATATGTGAGCATGAAAGAAAATGTTAATAATAGGCTACATTGAAATCAAACAACCAATAAATTATTTTATTGTAAAAAGCACACATTTGGGGTTTCCATTTCAGGACGTGGTCTGCTTGGTTTTTGTTTTTCATTAAAACTTCTAATACCGTAATATAACGAAAATCAACAGCAATGAGTTATATCTATCTCTCTTGCTCTCTCTTCCAGACTGACTTTTAGTAAACAAATAACTTACAAAAACAATAGGCTATAAATAAATAGGTTAGGTGTAATTTTCAATTTCACGATAACTAAGGGTAGAATATATAGCCTATTTTAAGGTGTTCATTATGTAGGCTACTTAATGCAACACGTGTTTATAATCAGTATCTACATCATTATCTATTAGGCCTATTAGTAATAATTCACAATATAGTGTTAGGCCTAGTGAAGCCCTTGCTATCCTCATGACATTTCATCCATTACACGTAGTTTAGGAAACAAAACATTTACGAAAACCTTAAAATTTGACTACGTTGTTGTTGTTTTTTATTTTGCATAGTGTCTTTAGGTTTGTAAGTATTTTCAATTAAAATGTAGGCCCTACCTAAGATGACACCAATCGTTAAGGGGTGGTCAAGTTGATCAAAGGCTAAAACTTCCGCAGCACACATTTCTGCATGTAGCCGCATTCACAAGTTACGGAAGTCCATTTATTATGTATGATAATGAATAAAGCAGGGCTAGGCGCAATAGTGCACCCAAGCAAAGAACTCTATGCTGAAAAAAATTGTAATTTCAAGATCATCATAATTTGTTTTAAGTGCTAGTAATTTCATTTTTGTATTCGTCTTACTTCAGATTAATTCAGACTGGGGATTTATTCTGATACAAAAGAGAAGTTTCCTGTTACCTGTGTGTATTTTGCTTCGGGTTCTAAATGCGCTTTATCCAAGCCATTGACTAGTGGAGAGCTTGCTGGAGGAAAGTTAGTCCTGTTAATAGCGCTCCATTCCTCTAGTTTGGCGGTGGAATAGGACGGACTGTCACTAACTGGGGGCAAAACACAGACAGAGGAGAGAGAAGCAGGTCAGAGAAGACATGAGGAAGCCTCTACGCTACCCCTTCCCCGTATTCAGCTGGTCCACACCATGGCCTCGACATGTTGAGATTATTTGTCATGTAAAACCGAGAAAAAGATTTGAACTTTTTAGAATAACTGTGAGTTTTATGCTTTCCCTTTTAGTAAAGCCTGGTTGAAGTGTGTCAGACATTCTGAAATACTATAGGCCTAGTTTTAACCACAGACTTTGCCATCCCTTCGTTATCGTGTGCTTGTGTGTGTGTGCGCGCGCGCTTGGGCTCGTATGTGTGTTCCGCTGATCAAGCTTAAGCTGCAGTCAAAATGGAATGCAGTAAGACGATTCTTTCTTGTAATGGCCATGAATATCCTACCCACCGCCTTCCTGTGGCGACAAATTAGATTTGCTCTAACCGTTTCCCGTTTTGTGCTTGATGGATATTATACACTGTTCCCGGCGTTCAGAATTGGAAAAGCTAGCCCACCAATGTTGTAACTCGAGAAGGTCAATGAGTCTGTTTTTTACATATTTCTTTTAACATAGGCAATTTATTTTACTTCTGAAAACTGTTATTGACATTGCTAAATATTATTAATGTAATTTCCTTTGACAAGATGTAACGTGTTGGCATTTGACTGTTCAATATTGCATTAAAGTAATCTAAAGTTAGCCTATTGATTGTTTTTGCCGATAACGTAAGAGCACTGTTTTGCGCTGGAGCGTGCGTGTCACAGTCTGTAATGTGTAAGCCCCATCGAAGAAGCCAGGCTTAAAATATATTTACATGTTGTCAGATGTATAATTGAAAGGTTCGAGTACAAATACAGCCATATATCATTAGAACAGATTAGTAGTGAAAACCTGTGTCAGAGGCTGGTGAAGTGGCGCTATAAGGTCTGAAGTCATTGACTGTACGTTTAGTTATTTCGGCTTTCAAAACCTGCCGCAAACATCTGTTAATCATTTGGAAATGCATACATTGTTTATAAAGGCAGCTTTTGAGAACACATTCTTCCCACTATTTCTAGTTCTTCGCGGGTATCTGTGTTTCCTTTGAGAAAAGATATCTTGTTGTTTTGTTTATCTAAGTTAGGTTAATGGGCCTACTGAAAGGCCGAGTTCTCAAGACTCTGAGCCGAAAGAACATGTTTAGGTATCTTGGTGCTTTAGAAGATTCTTCAGACACACACGCATACTACCTGACAACTTTCTTATGTTTTCCACAAGAAACATGGTCCCAAAAAATTGGATTCGCAACACCTAGAATTCCATTAATAATGATTTATGGTGGCTCATATTTCACTGTTTCCAAAACAGTTAGGGAAAACACAAATACTTAAACGACGTCTGTTTAGGAAACAACATTAGCCTATGTGCCATAACATACGTCAGAGCTTAATAACTATATGATAGTTCAAGGTAGTGTACAAAATAACATTAAAGTGCACTCAATTGGTTGAACATTTTTGGGTCTATGGATGAGTGTTGGAGACAAAGCGAGTAGCCCACAAAATATTTGGCTGCATGACCTAATGCTTTGAACAACTCATTCTGCATTTCAGTGCATCTTCTCGCTGCAACTTCCCTTCGTTATCTCACTAATATTCCACATCCGTTCTTTAATTATTACTGCAAGCCCTAGACCATATGTTTATTTCCAATAATTTCAACTGTTAAAAGTACCCTTTCAAATCACTCAAAATAACATTGAGAGAGCCCTTGAGTAACATTATGCTTCCCTCCATTTGAACATCTCTTTCTGTGTCGTTTTTGTAGTTTATCATCTTGAAACTTTAGCGAAGATGTACTTAGACCTACTATACAAAACGCACATACACACACACACACACACACACACACACACACACAATCTCTCTATATCAAACACACATACTCAACGGGCGCTAAAAACTAGGAATTTCTAAATGTTTAAAGCCACTGGCCCACTCTCCATAAGAAACGTCGTGCTTACTTTGTTGCTCTGTTATTGATCGAATCCCCAGAATATCTGTGACGGAGTGCGAGGAAGGCCATATCCTGTGCATAGCCATGTGTCCGGGAAGGGTGGGCATGCCGGGAGGAGTTGGTACTTTGGTTCCAGTAGCTGCGATGGGAGTTGGATATGAGTATAAGTGGTTGTACGGCAACGTAGGTTGTGGTGGTGGGTGAGGCGCCTGCTTGCTCGACTCGTACTGGTTCTGATGGCTCAGATTCCCAATCTTGTTGCGCAGGATTCGGCTGATGGAACTGACGGATGGTAGGTTGAATTTGTCGCAGACGCCGTCAGCCAGTAGCCTGTCCCGAATCTCCCAGGCGAAAATGCCAGGATCTCTCTGCTTGTATGTCCGAATGTGCTTGACCACTGTGGGCGTGGTGACCCGTGGCTTGCTGCCCCCGATCGCTCCAGGTAATATAGAGCCAGTCTCGTTGTACCGGGCTAGTATCTTGCTGACGCAGCCGTGAGAGACCCGGAGCTGTCTGCTTATGTCGCAAGGCCTGATTCCCAGCTGGGCAAGCTCTACAATCCGGAGCCGGATGGCATTGGGCAGCGGTCTGCCGTTAACAAAAACACCACCTAATTGGTTCACCTCCCCAAAGGCTGGCTCTGGTAGCATGGAAACAAGTATAGAGATAACAAAATGAACTGTTGCCCATTAAAACTTCATATTCAGTCATAACAGTTCTTAGGCTATAACCAACGTCAACTAATTTCACTTAAACATATGTGATAGTCTGTACATTTGGCCTGTAACAAATAGGCCTACATGTGTGCGACCGGGAGGGTTGTCCTAGTGGTTTTTATCTAGACATGATGTAGCAGATCTATCATAAAGCAGATGGAGTAGCGTAGAAACATGGCCCACCACCATGTTTCTTTATAAAAACACATCGGCTATTCGTTTGGGCAGCATCGTCCACGATAATCTTAAATGGACGCAAATGAAAACCTTCTCTTCAATAAAGTAGCCTACCGGTGGAATTGAAAGTTGTAAGCTAAGTTACGGCTGTTGAATATATTTACTGTAGCTTATTTATCTCTATAACAAATGCTCATGTCGGAGTACCTACATACTTAGTCATTTACAAATACATTTTTATGACCTTACCCATTGTGTTAATTCCACAAAATAATATTGCGATATCGGAGTTACGCTGTCCGTCCAGTCCCGAGTCCAGTTTTGCTGGTGTCCAAACTTTTGTTAGGCGAGAATAAATTGTCTCAGGCGCCACGGGTGCGATAACGATAGTAGCGAGAAGGACAAATTTGTGTTCTGTTTCCTGATGGCAAGGGAGACAGGCTTACATTTCAATCTGCAGTATGTATGGGCCGGACTTACAAACTTCTCTCCTCTGTGAAGATCAGCCCACCAATCACATTTTAGCTCCGTGTATAGCAGCGTTTCTATTGGTCTGAAACTTTGACATGACATGTCACGTTTTGCTACGCTTCTCCCTCTTCCATCCAAACGAAAGACTGGGTTACCACCATGAATTACAATTGTTATAAACTACACACTGAAATGGTAAGTAGACACAAATATTCAGATTCATTTTGGATCATTAACAAAAATGTGTTTGAAATGTAAATGTAATCAATAAAAAATGACGTTAAAGACAACATTTGTATTATGGTAAAAGCTCTGTGTTCGTGTCCAAGAGCATGGTGTCACATCTGGATTTGAAAATTATACATTTAGATATACTTTACATCATAATATTGTTTTCTCTAAATAAATACATCAAATGCAGCGATGCTCACCTCTTGTAGTATTCATGGCAGTGCTCTGAGATGTTCATCAAAAGCACACATTTGTAATTGACGTAGGCCTGTAGGCTGTAGCCTACATTACGCAGTGTATCCGATCTAGCCGTTTCTTTAATTATGATGCAATATTGCTTGCTTTATCAAACATGTTCCGTCATTGCAAAGCATGCTCCAGTAGGCCTCCATTGAAACACAATATCTTGTGAAAAGTTCACATTGTCCACATTTTTATTTTAAAACTACATGGAGATTGCACCCTAATAGTAGGCCTGCAAGTGTTTAACATCTCTTCAGGTGTCAAGGTACCAACGGGGCCATTTCAAATCAGATGTCTTAAACATTTCGAACCATAACGCTTTCAGAAGGGTGTAATTTCAACTAAATAAGCAATAGGTTTGCATATGTTATTTACGCATAAAGACGAGACAAATCCTACTTCGTCTTGTTTGTATGTGATATTTATTTACTTAGCATGAATAACTTACACAAAATACATTTCATGCACTTGACAGACTGGATGCCTGTATCCTCAAGTAATCCGAGTCTTTGTTTCCTGTTTACATGAGAACTATAAGTTAACTCTAACTCTGAAAGTTTGGTTCGGCTTGAGCTCGCGGTCACATTCTCTCTTATTGCAAAGGGACACTTAGCAAACATGTACACTTTGGCTGCATACGTTGAAAAAATGGTATCGGGGATCAAGACCATGTAAACACTTGCTTAACTTTCAGGTCAGCTCAATCAATACAATACATGTGTGCACATTGATGGAATACAGGCCCCCAATTGTGCCACAAAGACACAAAAACTTGTGACTGAGACCTTTCTTGATATAATTCTTAGAGCACACGCACCCTGTCACGCTCTCTCGGTGTATGGGTGTTCCGTACACATTTGCGAGGGCTTTCCCATCAGCCCCCGCACCACTGGCCCTAACGCGTTAAGGATAATGTTTACCATTGGAAAACGTGCTCAGCTTGTTTCCATTTAGGTGTTTCTGATGGCTGAAAAAACAAAGGGTCACATCCAACCGATCGGAGGTCTTCCCTGGGCAATTGGAGTTTGTTGATCCTCCCAGTCAGTTTTTTGGGGGGTTAAAACCAACAGATATTTCCAGACCTTTACCCCTTTCCTGCGATTCAGGATTTAAATATATGTAGGGTATGACATTTTGTGAAGTATTGTGATGGCCGTACTTCGCTCTAGCATGCTCATCTTCACAGAAGCGCATCTGTGCCAACAAGGCCACAGTGTAATGCGCATGCCACCACACCTACTTAAAACCCATCAGTGTTTTCTTTGTGATGCAACCGGTGTCCACCGGTGGGGCATGATTTATGTCTTTCTTTGTCTTAAATCATTCTGGATTGACACTAACCTGAGGAGAGAATTGCGCTGTGAAAGATGAGCGTGAAGACGAATGTGAAATTGATTTTTCACGGTGCTGAAAAATCTCTCATCAGAGATCGGGTGGTGCACAGCACTTTACAACGGCTGATTTATAATATGTATTTATTCACATATAGCCTAATTGTAGTATCATTGTTATAATAATAATAATTTTATTGTTGCAACCATACAATTATGTTATTTAGACAAATGTAAAAAATGTACGCACAGTTATTCTTAGGTTTTAAGAAAGGTTATTTCATGCAATTCACACTAATTGAATTGCTATCTATGCAATGAGTGTAAATATATTTTGTATTAATTATCCACTACAGTGTGTAGCATGGGGTAGCATTAGATACTGCATCTTGTCAAAGATGAATCCAGCTAAACATGATGAAGATCATGATTAGTATCAGTCATCGAAGACATGTGCCTGCTAAACTGTGATCTTTGATTACAATTAAAATAATCAAATTAAACATGAGTTTGCTTTATAATGCTAAACAGCTGGAACATGCTATATTTATGCTATACGTTTCCGTTCTTTAGTCAGAATCGTATCAGTGCTCCTCCTCACTCGTCACACAGAGATTCTAAAGAATGCGTCCGTTTTATTCGAAAATTAGACCACCATGCAAATTACCAATCCAGAATTATCCAAGGCGAATAGTTTAAACGGCATGTCAAAGCATCACGTCACTCATGATCCGGCAAATGGGATTTTGTCCGTTTTTTTATGCGTGTAAAATTCAACAAGCCTTTCTTTCTCAATTAATCTAATTTGGACCACATCCATCAATCAAGCTCAGTAATGCAAAACTATGTATATTAAGCTGCTAACACGTCCTAGGGCGTAATATTCCAAGTTTAAGTGCATCCATGAATCAAATCAGATACTGTAAATCGTGTCACATGCCTTGCATTGTACATGGGCGATAAGAAGACCTGTCAATAGTTTTTTAAGGTATAAAATGTGCTTTATCCAAAGCTCAGATGAGAAATTAAAGGGGCTTTGATCAAAATAATGACTTGAGTGAAAGAATGAGTTAATGATATTAACATGACTGAGATAATATACATTGCGTTCGGTCCATAAAGCCTAAATAACGTAGGCTAAATTATATCATCTCATAGCCTAATGTGGGTCATGATGAATATCTTATTACCAAGACATTGATTTTATTCTTCCTTGAAGATTGATCTAATGTTAGGCCTAAGTATTTGCTAGCACTAAAAGCTTTGTTTTAGGAAATTCCATTGTAATTAGCAGCACTGTCTTTAGCGCAAACATACCATGCACTGTAGAGCAGCCTGACCTATCGGCTCTGCAGACCATCACCTTCTAAACCCTGAAGTCCTGTCCTCTCCTGCCTGGAAATATGAAGCGGCACATAGTAACAGGTGATTATAGTTGACTCATCTTCTTTTAATAGCCTACGTCTAAATGAGCGTATTCTTTCTAGGGACCACTATGGGACTATTTTGACTCCCTCGGATTAAAAACACTGAAATACCTGTTTCCTACGTTATTTTCATTTCGCTTTTCAATTCACAGTTACGTAAAGCATGCATCTTACGCGGTATCCTCATCACGAAGTCCATTCAAATTCCTAAGAGAGTGGACTTGGCTGGGTCCTGTTACAGTATAGGCTATGTGTGCGTGTGTCTCAGAATCAGTAGCGCCACCCACCAGAGCACAAACGGTATCTCAGGTAGCCTATTCTGACAATTTTTAGTGCAGGTGTTGCATTTTAACACAATTCAAAACTGCATCGTCTGTATTGCTATTCTGTAAAATTGATGAATAATATTAATTCATTGTCAATGGTTGGAGGATTTTCAGAAAATCTAGTTCTATACATACGGTCGGGAATTAATCTTTTCAATGTTTTGACTTTGTCTTTATACTACGAGAATGTTATTTCGAATAGACTGATTATTTGGTTATCTCAGTTTATTTTTGGATATACAGTAGGCCTACCACGAGGCTACAGTACCAGTCAAAAGTTTTTGCCTTTAGCCACATACAACCGTTAATCCCTTGCATAGAGGCCTACAACATAACTGAAGGTTACCATCAATTGAATTAACATTAAATATTTGTTAAGAAGCAAATCAGAGCAACGTGCGGATGAGAAATTAAATCGACTGAAGACAGTTTAACTTTCTATACCTTGAAACGTCGTATTCAATGAACAATTAACTCGAAAACATTGCTAACACTGGCATGTATTCGTTTGTATTCTAGAAATAGGTTAGCCGTCTACCGTCACCTTTGTAGGCTACGATAATTTGTTCTCACGTATATCCTTTTAGATGAGATTAACATAAACCAAAATTATAATTAATTGATAGATCTTCTTTTCAGACAGACAAAATCCCATATAGCAGTTGTATTTTTGGGGCGCTACAGGCCTAAGCAATCAAACTATAGCTTACTTAAACGTTCTCCATTGCAGCAATTAATAGCTATGCATAGCTTCAGCATATGATTCTTATTCACTATTCAAACTCGTTCACATCGTGTGATCTGTTAAATTTTTTACATTTTAAAATGTTTTTGCGAAAGTTTCAACCATGGCATCCTTTTGAAGGATTTTGAAACACGCAGATAAAACCGTTTTAACCAAAGCCTAGCCTATATTTCTCCGTCCACAAACCAAAGGTTCGCCTTCTCCTCTTTCTTATGACCACTATTCGACTGAAAAGATGTGAGATTGTTACATTGGGGTGGATTTAGCCAATGGGAAATAAGTATATTATTAAGAAAGTCCTTGTACTTTCGAGATCACAAACTTGGAAAAAATGAACCCAGTCGTGAATGTTTGTAGCGAATCATTACACGTTGGAAATGGCCCATCTCATGCAGTTGCAATACAGTAAGGCCAACAATGCAGTTTAGGCTTTCATTACAGCCACAGTAAATGAACAATTACTCTTAGCGTCCAACGGCTACGGACACCTTAACCATAACCGAGGTTACACATTTGGTCAGGGCAAGACATTTAGATAATTTAAGCATGATAGTGTTTATTTTCGCTATTGACACTCATTTATTCATGGCCCCATATCAATAAACTATAGGCATAAAAGTACCAGGTCACAACAAATTCTTAGTTTAGGCTATACTTTTAAAAAGTATAGCCTAACGAATTTTGTGATTACGTGAAGGTATTCCTAACGTTTAACAAGGCACCATAATAGCCAAGGTATATGATTATCATCATTATTTTACAATAGCTATTATTATCTTAATGAAAAATTATATAATTAGGATCTCAGACTTTTTCTTCCTATGATACCAATTAGTAGTGGTAGGCCTACGTTATTAGTTGCTTGGTAGTCGTTTTGTTATTAATATTGTCATTATTGCCATATGATTGGATGGCATTTATAACGTAAATACAATGATTTACTGTACATTTAAAGGAGGCTGATCCGTTAAACTCGTCTACATACAATTTGATCCACGAGCTACACCATTTAGCTTTGGATTTGGGTCCGGCTCTTCAAATCCCCACGTTCCATGTCGCCGAGGTGGTGACGATGCGGTGGTGAGCACAGTATCAGTGTGTTGACGTATGGACGTAATGTTCTCCAGAGCACATGCAGACATTAGATTATCAGATTTAGCAGCGATGAGGACAGTGATCCTGTTTCCCCATCTGATGTGGCCTAATAACCTCAATCAAGCTTATCGCTTGGAGTACGGTCAATTACTGCTTTGGAAAGGCTTGTCTAAAATCAAAATGTATAAATCTGGGATATGATCATATTACTGCTGCCTAGCAAATGCCTTGTTGGTCGAGCGGTTTAAAGCACCCATTGATGACTCTCACCTTTGTCGTCTAAATGGCATTGACACCATTAAAGCCCTTTAACAGGTTAACACTTCTCAAAGGTTGAGTGGCCCTGTAACTTTAGTGCTGCCTTAATGAGGACGAACGCAGGTTAACGACGTATGTAGTCGTGTTTCAGAGGGCTGGATTTCACGTGAGAAGGACAAAAGAAACAATATTTACGACACTTTTAAGCATCCATCACTTTGACATCTGCTAGTCTGCCACCTGGGATTCATTAGCATTAAATATGACATTCCTCTCTAATGTGGAGCCTTGTTTGTCCAGTTAATGGGATTGGAAAATCTGAAAACTTGAGATTTAAATTTTGTGCACTTTGCATTTTGGTCAGTTGTGATGAAGAAAGAGTGGAAGAAGAAATTACTGCAGGCAATGCTTTGATTAAATCGTGACAAAATAACCATGAAGATCATTGATAATCTTCTTTCTGAAGTGCTCAACATGGCTGAGCCATTAGTCGGAGTTTTGTGGAGCCTTAATTATGTGGCGTAACGACCACATTTCTAGTGTTTCTAACCTATTATGATTACTGAGGTTGAGGTGACTGAACTTCAACTCTAACCCAAGTCTGAACAGTTGTGAGATAGCCTACTGTGTTTTTCTAAAGGCTGAGTCTTGCCTTTCACATCAAGCACGGAAAGCCATGCAGTAGGGCTATCAGAGCAGGGATTTTTAGAATGTGGTGACGTTGTTTTTCTATCTCTTTTTATCTCAGTGAAAATATCCAGGCCCTTCTTGTTTAACTCCCGCCACACCGCTGCGGTGGCACCGTTGGCAAGATGAAATGGCACGGGGGCAGCAAGCGGTGACGACCACAACGGCCGTCATTCAGCATTGGAACGACTAGTCTATAATGATTCAGGTCACTAGGCTACTAAAACAGATGCTTTTTAATTAACCCGCGAGCCAGTCGCTCCATAACACCTTAACTTACAATAAAATTATCTTTCCGTATCTGGCGAACACGTCCTTCTCTTATGTTTCATTTTTGATGGTTGCCCACCGACATAATTTAATTTCTGAACCAGTGGCGCCCTCTTCTGGTATAGAAGATATGCTTAGACCCTGGGCGGTGCAGGCTTTAACCCTCCTAGGGTGCGTTTCCCGAAAGCATCGTAAGCCTAAATTGATCGTAGAGTCCATCGTACGATGGATATTAGTTGTACGGGCTGTTTCCCGAAGCCATCGTAGCTAAAGAGGCACTTGAAAATGCTCGTAGATTA
This sequence comes from Osmerus eperlanus, assembly GCF_963692335.1. Lineage (NCBI taxonomy): Eukaryota > Metazoa > Chordata > Actinopteri > Osmeriformes > Osmeridae > Osmerus > Osmerus eperlanus. The sequence goes on from NC_085026.1 coordinate 2,730,549, forward strand.
ACGAGAGCTCCAGAGCAGTCGTAGATCGCTGAGTGCATCTTAAGCAAAGAGACAGTGGAGGCCCTCCCTAAAAACAAGGCTGGATACGAAATGGCAAAAAGATAACTCTTTACATAGCCTATATTTTTATTATTTTCTATTATTTTTACAGAAGTTAAACTGGGATATTTTTCAATGAAATAGACTACACATGCCTTTAATCAAATGGTGTGCGAATTACGTAAGCATTTCATAAATGCATCACGCTCACTGTAAAGTGATGACACCTGCTAGGCTATATGTAGACTATATGCCTACATCATGTGAACTATGTTTAACCACATTCGATATAACTTATATAGCCTATAAAAAAACTATCTGGATGCGACGGAAGCGACGGGACACGAGCGACGCGACTAAAAGCAGTTCGATTGCCTTGTTTTCTGTTGGAATGTCCTAACTGGACGCGATGCTGCGCGGCGCGACGCAGCGCGACGTTTTCGCTGAGCTTTTTGTTGGACGCCCTGTTTTTTGTCGCTCGCGTTGAACGCTCTGTAGCACATGAAGTCATAGTAACGTGGTTAGATGACGTAACATAAGTCAATTTGACGGATGCTACGAGACAGTCGTACGCTCGCATCCAGTTAGGAGACGGGTACGGACGTTCTTGTTCTAGTTCTTAAGCATGTTCGGGAAACGCACGTACAATTTAACAATCGTTCGTTATTTTGCTCGAAGAAAACAATCTTCACAACTAAGATCAATCGTTATCGGGAAACGCAGCCTAGTAAAAAAAAGACCGGTTATTAGCAAAAAAATGGTAATGTGTAAAATTCATTTCAGACATAGGCCTATGCCCATTTATCAGATGGACACTCCCCCACATGCATGTTGATGCAGCATGAATATATCTGAGTAGGCCTATTTGTTATAGTCAAAATAATCCAAAGGCTTTTTTTTCTCAAACACGACTTGCATGAGTTCAGGTCAGTGAGGCCTACAGGCCACCAATGCCAAATAGAAGTTCAAAATGTGTAATATTCACAAGAACTTAAGTTGATTAAAAATGTAGGCTAACCGGTGATGTATCACCAATATTAGGGCGGTTATTTTGGACCGCAGACACATAATTGATTAACATGATACGTACTCAACATGCGGGTTTAAGCTTACGCTCTACCAAGCAAGTTTTTTTTTTTTTCATTTAGCGGGCGCTTTTATCCAAAGCGTCGTGCAGGGTGGTATTTGAACTGGGGAACTAATGTCAAATGCTCTACCACTGAGCTTTACCCGTTTGCTTTGAATGGTTTAGCTGATGGACACACAGTAGGCTGCAGCTATAGGCCTACCATTAGGCTACACGTGGTTTCCTAATTGTTTTTCCCAACTCTGAAAATAACGTGATAGTTTTTGATATTCAGACAGTGTGTGTCTTTAGTCCAAATAGTCCTTGCAGTGTCGCTGGAGGCGTGTCGGGCCTGTCCAGCACACTTCAGACACGCCCATAGGACTTCGGATCAATGTGAATGCTTGTCCTCACGAGGGCAGCACAGCATTACAGAGATAACGTAGCTGAATCTGAACACTCAACAACGTATTAGCAAGAGTTGAGATCAAAGTGGGCTGTAAAGAGATTATTTATACAAATCGTCGCCAGGCTTTATTTTATTCTCACGTAAAAGAAATAACCACAACTCTGAATCACATGTTTTTGTTTTACGCCTTCTACAATATATGTAAATGGCGGAATAGCATACGTCACATAGGCCATGGGGTATCACGGCTTTTTCGCTGAACACAACGTCTTAAAAGCACACAGACTTTTTCATAGCCTAGGTTAGAGTGAAAATAGCAGGTGTCCCCATCAGCAAGTGTCTACCTTTTGCGTCTAATTGATTCTATTATAAACATGTATTGGTCCCATATATTGTTATTAGTTATTTTAATAACCGTGTTAACCAGTGGTGTTTGGCACATTTAATTTCATTAGGTCACTTGTAGGCTGATTCACAACATCAACGTCATACTTGATGCAAAAACTAACACATCTCAATGTTGGCACATGTTACTCTATGCCACGGGGTTTGAGAAATCTCGTTGAGTAGATCCTGAGATAAGAGTTTAACAACCAGAGTAAATATTTGGCGGTGAAGAGCTCTTGGGAGTGTGAGAGCCCTCTTTCGCTGTTGAAGCCTGTGGATGTTTAATAGATTAAGGGGCTGTGAGGTCATTGTGACCGCGCATTCCCAGTCTGTGAACATGACTTCTCTTTGCCCAGAGAGTTTGTGCTCTCTAATCAAGAGCTCTCTGTAAACCTACCCACTCCAGCGACCATAGACCGCCATACTGTAGCCTAATCCGTTTGTGTTTGTCAACCAGTAGGCTTGTGGGCTATAGGTACACAGAAATGCAACAGTTGACGTATCACTGCAAGAACAGACACGCTGATTTGTCAAATATTGTTTAGTCTGATTCGCTAAGAACCATTAATTGTGCTTGACTTCTTCTCATGTATTTTCAAGTGTTTGATGTTGTGCAGGCCTGCGTGTGGAGTTTCAATTCCAGAGATGTAGCTTGGCCTATGTCGGCCCAAACATGCGTTAAGCCTAAGTGTTAATAATCCAGGTCAATATAATTTATTGTATATAGCCTAATGGTAAATCAGTGAGTCCTTGAATTTGATTCCCAGATAAAAAAAATAAAACGAGTTCGTTTCAAGTCATATAGGCCTATTGCAGTTCTTGGTGGCAGTAGACGAAGGCCTACACCAGTAGATAGTGGCCCATTCCGCTCCATTCAAAACCATGACAACAAGCAACAAGCTCGGATTTATCCTCGAAAGTTAAAGGACATTGTGTCGGGGCGTCAATCAAGCATTATTGCAGGGCTGAACAAATGCAAAATCTTGACTGGAACAAATGCTTCCAACGGGTCTCCGACGCGGGGCTACATTTCCCTCTTTTGTTCTCTCCTCTGGTTGGCATGTATTTGTGTTCCCTCCCGCTCGACCACCCAGGACGACTGGGAGCCGTGTCCACTGCTCTTCTCGCGGTGACTGGCGCGTTGTCACCATGCGCTCAGAGAGCAAACCGTCCTTGGCTATAGGAACTGCCCAACCTGCCTCTTCCACCTAACTGAAGTGTTGGATGAGAGCCACTGTCAGACTCTCTTAATTCTTAAAACACACCTCTAGAGGAGATTCATTATATGCCTAATGCCTGTATTTGTTTGGCAAACACTCTCTCGTGACTCTCGGAAAACGCCAAGAGGCAGTAGCTGCTCTGTTTTTATAAGGTAATGGAGCAGACGTCTCTTCTCCAAAATAACTCGAGTAGCTAAAGCAATATTTTTTTTTAAACGGAACAGTGTCTAAAATGACACAAAAGTCACATTCAACTTTATTAGGCCTAACTTTTTTCAAAGTTTTCTTAAACTCCCTAAAGATAAAACAAAATGCCCTATACGCCTACTTTTCGTTGTTTTCTTGAAAATACAATAATCAATGGTTTCAGGGTTTTTAAAATACCTGTTTTATGGTTGCGCATCAATAATATCATTAGTTAAACCAACTCCGGGCATCACACTAATTGCTCACTTTGTGTGCCAATATTGGACATGTTATTTTGGCGGCTGCAGTGATGGGTTGGGCTCTGTTGTCACTTGCCACCCAAGACGTGATTCAGCTGCAACAATTACCATTATCTGTTCCCGAGTTTTCACGATACGGGACGAATTTGTAATGATGACGAGTGTTTCCTTCAGCCATTGTTGAAGAGTCGGGGTATTCTTCTGCGTGTTCACACCTACCGCCATTGGATAGCCGCACTCCAGTCATTCAGGTACTTAGCATCCTCGCAGAGAGGGGGGCACTTTATAAGCGGCTTGTGTTAGCAGCGTGAAGTGCTGTTTATATAAACACTGAGCCCCATGTACACAGTGGCATTCTAGGTTGTGTTTGACAGCGTGCGCCTCGCTATTTCTGGAGACAGAGTGGAGACACCGCTGTTCTCCCACGGCATCCTCTTGTGGTTTATTTGGATAGTTTTGCGTAAAAGGATTCGATTACCTCCAGACGTCATGGCTGCCTCTACGAAGTTCAGTTTTTCCGTCAGGAGCATCCTGGATTTGCCAGAGCATGAAGGCCATATCATCCCGCAGCCATCCCCGGTCCATTCCTGTTCCAGCTCGCCGTACTCCTCGTGGATGGACAGCGACCCGAGTCCTTGTCCATGTAAGTCTGCCAAATCTATATATCATATTATGCGTAATATCTAGCTTACATTTCAAAGGACGTTTCTATGTGAATTGTGTAAAGCTTATTCTTTTCATTCTTTTTCTTTTTAAATTTGTGTAAATAACACTATTTAAAATACATATTTTCCTCAGCATCCGACGAAAGCAGCCTGGAGATCAAGGCGGACTTGTCCTCCATGGATAATGAGGCAGAGAAAAAGAAGAAGCGCCGAGTTCTCTTCTCTAAGGCCCAGTCCTTTGAGCTGGAGAGACGCTTCCGCCAACAGCGCTATCTATCCGCACCGGAGCGCGAGCAGCTGGCTCACCTCCTTAGCCTGACCCCCACGCAGGTGAAGATCTGGTTCCAAAACCATAGGTACAAGATGAAGAGATCACGAGCTGAAGAAACACAGGACATAAATCAACCACCGATGCTGCGCAGGGTTGTAGTGCCCATCTTGGTGCGCGATGGGAAACCGTATCCGACCTGCATCATTGATGCAAATAAAAGGAGTTGTTTAGCACCCTGCACCTCTCAAGCACCCTTCAGTTTGGCCTATCCGTCTTTTCAGCATCCGTCGCCTTTTGCTTTCCCTTCCCGATATCAGCACTTTTCCCACCCGACAGCATCCAGACACACCTTTGCATGGCGCGACTTTCTTAACGACTCCGTTCACTTCAGCTCTTTCAAATGACAATTGCCAGTAGCCTACCACCCTACCACTGGGGCATCTTGTTGATTCACCTAAATCGACATTCCAAGTTTTATTAATCCCCATAAAAACAGTATGAGCTACTTAAACTCACATTGGATGAACATTATTTTGCACATATTTTATTTTTGTATTTTATTCAATGTTGGTTACGAATGATATACAGATTACTTTTGACTAATGTGTGTGATTTTGCTATGGGCTTATAAAATATGAATAGCACTGACAGCAGGGCCTATACAAAAATGTGTTTGACTACATGGATTATTGTGTGCTTTCTAGTCTATATTTTTCCTAATTGGTTTTAATATTTTGTACTGTCGTATAAAAGCACGCAATATAATTTTCCACGTTTACAAGAGCTGATCATTGTTGTATCAGGAATTTGAACTGTTAATCTTAATTTGTAAAGTTGTAGGCCTATGTTCGTTTTTTTCATCTAATGGGCATTTATGGCATTCCAATTCTCAATTTTTTGTTCTAAATGTTTTTGCCCTTTTAATAAAGTATGAATAAACAGTTTCTCTTATTTACTTTTTTCTTTCAACTTTTTTCCTACTTTTAGTTCAGTTTAATTAGCCGTATATCAAGTTATTTCAGGTATTCATATAATGGCCCGGATCAGTAAAATGTTAGTCTAGGCAATATTTTGGAACATTCTACAGTAGTTCTGGGACATTCTAGTTTTGGTTATATGTGGCATAAATATATAAAAATAATATAAAAACATAAGGCCTATATATAATATATATATATATATATATATATATATATATATATATATATATATGGATATATCATGTAGATTGGTAGTTTACGAAATACCACATTCACTAGTTTGATTGAATCCCAGACATTCACATTCCTTGTAAATTTGTCTTGAGTGTACTGAATCTATCGAACGCATCAAGAAATCGGCTAACATGCCTTTTATGATGCAACTTCGTTAAGAACCCGAAAGCTGAGCAAACATTCTTAAGAAAAAGGGCATAGAATGAGCTGAGCATCACAATACTGGTAAACATTCAGTTCTGGAAGTCTAAAGCTTCTCTTTCTCTCTCATGAACACAAGTCTTTGAGTATTGGCTCGTGAAGTCTACAGTAGGCCTCTTTCGTAAACACTTGCAAGAACTAAATGTAAGCAAATACTTTCCAAATCTATAATTTGGAAATAGGTTTGGAAAAAACATAGGCATCCATTATTTAAAAAATAAATGTTGTATACTGTCAAATACAATGCTTTTTTGACACTTTTAATTTGTTTTGGGTTAAATTCTTACATTTTGGATGGCAAACCCATTGGCTCATACACAATAACGCACTGGAATAGGGCCCATGTGAAGGTGATTTCATGACGCAGAGCATGCTTTTTAAGTTAGTTAATAAGTCAAAGCTCGTCTATTTTTGCTAATTCAAATGAAATATTATAGACATAGGGCATGACACCATGGATGAACGATACGTTATTACGGCGTTGGGGGTGTCTTTCACGACCTTAGGATGTTGTTTGCTCGTCCTGTGACCCAGTGTGCGTATCGTCGCTGTCACCTGGTCCTTTGTCCCGCCCGCTTGGGCCACCTTGTATCACATATGGAGGGGACTGGCCAAAGCCCTCTGCTAGCTACATCTCCCCTTAAACACTCTTTGTGTGTATGTGTCTCTCTTTGAATGGACTATTGTCCCTTCTCCAAAAGGGACCCAGACAAAATCCTTAGTGTTTCAATTCTCGTGATGTTTAATCAGTCCCTGCGACAAATTTATGAGGTTTAACAGCACAATGGCGTTTTAGAGCGTGGTGGGTTTTAAGGGTGACAAAGACAGGCTTTTAGAGGTTGCCATTGGTTTTTTAAGTTGGTTGGAGGAACTTCTCTGAATAGGATGAGTTCGATATTACCCATCCATCCTCTTCGTACAACAGGCCCTTGGGCTAACCGCAGTGAATACAAGATAGCATTTATATAAAAGGTTTTTAAAAAGCAGCTCGCTCTACGTGAATGTCAAACTTTGCTTTCCAAGAGCACTTTTAACATGAACCTAATTTGATATCATTTTTTTTCATATAGTGATTGATCAACACGCAGCAGAAATGTGGTTTCGTTTCTCACTGGATGTGGGCCTAATGGTTCTTCTGGACTGGACTCTTAGCCTATTATGTGTGCCAGTCCCCTGTTGCTCTTTTGCGCCTCAGTGTTGGTGAACACTGACGGTATTCCACACTAAGGATGTCATTCTCACATCCACCCTCGTGAAAAAACATATTTCACCAAAGAATTGTCTAAATGGTTTACATGAGTGTGTGAGATAGTCCATGTCAGTTGACTTTGGGAATTCCAAGGTCTCTGTTTTTGTTCAGTTCGGTTTTTTTGTGGTTGCAAGAATGTAGGCCTATATCACATTCCTAACCATACTGTACGAGGAGCACTGAATAGGTGAAAAAAGTTGTACAAATAAATGGGTCGTTATCTAGCTCTGTAGAAGCTTGGTAACGAACATGCATTTGAATCAGGTGTGTTGGAGCAGGGAAACATCTCAAACATGCAGGACAGTTGGTCCCTGAGGACAGGTTTGAGAACCACTGTCCTAGAGGGAAGCTCCGTGTCTGTGTCGCATACTGGTAACGCGTCATCTGCAGGCGGTATCCCCGCCCTTGCTGCTCTCGTAGACTGCATCCTATTGTCAACGTCACTGACAGTAGTGCGGACTCCATCTTCCGGGGGAAGAGGTGAACTGGTTCAACCTCGAGGTATGGGGCAGTGGGGCCTGTTGATGTTTTTCACTCAAACCTCCACTAGATGACAGCATAGCACTTGCTATTCGTCGAGCTAGCCTGACATATCAACCACGCGTGGCATGGATTACACAGCAAGATGTGAATCTCTAGATTTCTAGTCAGTAGCTTGTCTTGATTTCGTATTTCTGGTATTACTCTGAATGTTGTCAAATTCTAACAACGTCTTGTTGTCCTCCATACAAAGTAAAGTGATGGGGTGAATTTTACGATTACGTTAAAGCAATGTATTAAATAGCCTGTAGGGTAGGCTACAATAAACAGTACGCTATACTTTCATCAGAATTTTTTTTTTCAAGAGCATTATCTCCCTCGCGATCAGCTCACAAACAACAGGCTGAACAAGAACAAAGCCCCGCACGCGCCACTTCAAAGTCTCCTCATTATTCCGAGGAATTAGCATGAGCATTTGGACTAATTAACGTTAATTGTCCGTAATAGCAGTGTTCCAGAACAGAAAAGAGCTCCTGATTTAGATGATTGAGTATGCCTTTTGAAATTTGGTAATTAATGAAGGCATATACCCTGGAGGAAACACGTTATAATTCTAATTGCCCGTAATTGTATGTGTGTCGCGCATGGAATTATCACTGTAGGTGCGCTCACCTGTCGTCGAGAAATTATTTATTGAGAGAATGAACGGATATGAGATAATAATGAATATCCAATGAGTGACTTATCTCAAATCAAAATGCATTCTAAGGCTCGGGAAGAAATATGTCGTTTTGGATGTAATTGCCTTTTCTACTAACACCGAGGTGGCGATGTAGCCTACAGGCTCATTCAAAAAAGTTATTTCACGACACGTTGTTGTTCATTTATGTCGATTTTTCATCCGTTTTTTAAATCATCATTAGAAGTAGTAGGCCTACCGTATTTCTTCGAATAAACGCCGCGGCGTTTATTACACAATGATCATTTTTGGTGCGGCGTTTATTCGAGGGCGGCGTTTAATTACTAAGAGAGATTTAGAGAATTGCAGCTGCAGTGCGGCCATAGACAAACAAAGAATAGACAAGGAGGTCAAACACAAAGCCTAGTATAAAATTGAAGCCGCGTGTGTGTCTACATTGTGTAGAAATCTGAAGCAGCATGCACTTCCAGCTTTCAAACAGAAAGCTGTGCAGAAAGCACTCACCAGCAGCAACATATCTGTAGCACGCGAACTTGGGGTTGATGAAAGGCGAATTCGCCATTGGTGAAGTCAGCGACCTCGCAATATTGTAGGCTACATGTAATTGTCGTGATTACATTATTATAATGTTTAATTTGTTTTCTACCAATGTCATAATTTATAATTAAATACTTTCATTCAGTATTATTATGTGACTTTATTTGGTAAGAGTACAGTGCCTTTATTTTGAAGGCCTTTTGGAACGCTCGTGAGTGAGAGAGTCGACAAGCTAACAGCAAGCGAAGCACATATTGGGGGACACACATTCCCCCCACATTCCCAAAATGTCCCCCCCCCCCCCCCCCCCAATATATTGATATAAAAATATAAATGTGCTACGCTACGACAGGCAACCACGCACGCTGTCCGAAATTACCATAAAAAAATAATTCGCCCCCCCCCAATGTTGACTCCATGGCTACGGCCTTGTTGTATGTTCATATTAAGCTAATGTGGTCTTTATTGTCTCGTTATAGGCCCACTGTGGTTAGTTTTCACGGTGGATTTGGAGAATAAGCTTCAAATAAACCTGTAGCAAGAAAGCCACGTGTCTGCTAGTGCTTCGAGGGAATTATAATACACTTGTGATTTACTAAAAATAAAAAATAACCTTTTTCAGATTTTTTGGGTGCGGCGTTTAATCGAGGGCGGCGTTTTTTGTGTGGCGTTTGTTCGAAGGCGGCGTTTATTCGAGGGCGGCGTTTAATCGAATAAATACGGTATTATATATATATTTTTTGTACACATGAAACATGAGCTGTAGAGTCGACTTAGGCTACCAAGTTTATCAATTGCAACACTGTCTTGTGGTCAGTAGATAATATCCAATGTTCGCCAGCAGAAGACGCTGTCCTTCCTTCATTCACTGGACACGTTTCTGGGCTTTGTCACTTGCATGTTAAAACCAAGCACTGTCTCGTTTACTCGAAGGTAAGTCTATGTGGCTAAACGTATAGCATAGCCTACCGTGGTTGTACAACGAGGATCACTTAAACGAACAAAACTGTATGGTTTGGATAATTAATTAATAATATGTAGCACTGACATGGCCTACTGATTCTGTCTACAGCAACATAAACAGGCCGATGAGATCTGGTCTAGAATAAAGCCTAATAATTAATATTTAAGGTAAAAAAAAAGATTTAATTTACGAAAGCGGAGGTCCAGCGACAAGGTCTTTCTGGAGGCCGATTAGACATCCATAGAAACAAACTACAATCAGTGATTACTATGACATCATTATAGATGTCCTATTAATGTAACCTTTTATACCGCTCACCAGGCTAGGCTACTGTAGCCTACTGGTAATATTATTAATTAACTATGACTGGGTTCTAGCCCAATATCACCCTTACATTCTGTAAAAAGATCTAGATAAAATGGTCTAATCTGAAACGTGCCAAACGGTCATTTTCTTATTGATCATTAGGCTATCATTTGAAAAGTGAGTTAGATGTTATTAGATAGGCCTAATTGTTTTCACCAAGATGGGGACATCGAAGACTGGAGTGTTAATCTGTTGACCTAAAGGATCAGACAGTATTGTAAAGAGTTGTGTATTGTCGGTTCATAAATGCTGCGGAAAATGATTCAACGGCAGAAATCCCGTTGGTAAAATAAAAAAAACAGGTTACATAATACATACATAACTCAGTTTGGCTCAAACAAAATTAAACAATAGTTTTATACTATCAACTTAGCTCATAGCTATCGCCTTTAAACGAGAGCAGCCTCTTCATTTACTGGACTATAGTTTACTACCACCATTATTACTATTTTTCTGCTGCTACTAGCCTGCTACTAGTAATTAAATCAACAACAACAACATTAATTCCTACGTGATACCACGACTATAATTATATAATTGTAATGAAATACAACATACATAATACAAATACAACTACGGGTTTACTACTACAACTACAAATAATAACAATAAAATAAGAAGCTGTAAAGGATATAATATAGGAATAATATAGCACTTTTGAAATTAGAATATTTATGTATAGGCTACATCGTATCCTAACAGCGTAGGTTGTTAGGCTTATATGTAGGCTATTTTTCATTACTGTTATGGTTATTTTGTGTTGTGTTCTGTTGCAGTAATCGTTAATGTAATTTAAAATATTGTAACAATTTTTAGAACGGAAAACGTTAATTTTCAATCGTACTCCTATGAAAAAAAGCACAAAGTTATTCATAGGCCAAACTGTGATAAGCTGCGTATCTGGAGCTAGAGATGCTCATGTAATCCTCTGGCATACTGGGTGGTGCGCGCGACAATGTCACCAGGTTTGGATCGCGGCCTGTAGGTGAATTATCCTTCAGAGGTGAGGCAGGAAACATATCGCGTTTTACTTTTACGCAGAAACGAAGAATGATTGACTTCGAACATTAAGGCTCCTTGAACATTAGAGGGGGACGCGGCTGAGGGCTACCTGTCTGTTCCGCAGGAGTACTTGAGCTCCCTACCTGAGATACTCTTCTACTGCCGAACACATTTTTTTCTCTTTTGACTGAAATTCTGAGAGAAGTGCATCTGAATTTAGGCGACACGCTGCTTGCGTCCAATGATATCAAATATAAAAGGGGTTAATCATTTACGCAGCCACTTAACACGCGGATGTGTATTTATTTACTTATCCGTCAATTTTCCTCCCTTGTCGCAAGTGCACTTTTGCATGTCTGAGTACGATAGGGCATAATACAAACACGCCTGCAATCACCAGAAGCCTCTCATGGCCATTAAAAGTCAGTAGTTCAACTGAAGCTTTTTCAGAGAGAGAGTGGTTCTCCAACTCTCAAGTCCAGCTAGGCCTCCTTTCATCAAGAGGTCCTCGTAAACATCACTACAGTTAATAAAGTGTATTGTGGCCACTGCGACCACGAGGCTACTACGGCATGTTTATCCACGGCGACCTGACAATAACATTTCCACACCCAGCTACAACTAGGCTAAAACATCCGGAGCTACTTCAGCAAAACGAAATAAAACATTTATGCTCATGTGTTTCGATTATGGGTTTGTGGGAGGGGAACTCGTGTCTTGCCAACACGCAAGTGAAATTATGCTGGGCGCGAGGAGGATAGAGCAGCTATGTATTGTTGAACTAGTTGCTGATGCCCCGCCTCTGATGGTAGCCTTAAACCTGGCACCCAGCTAAAACAAACGAAAGCCAGCACCGAGCTCCCACTCAATCCAATTAAGGCGGACTTCAGGCGCTCTCGTACGTGTTCATCTAGCAGGATCGACGTTGAGACAACAGGAACAGAGGGGCTTTGGCCAAAAAAAAACAGAAGGAGAGATTGCCTTGCCTTCTAATTTCTCCCTCTCCAGCCCCAGAACAATGTCGATGAGCCCTAAGCATACGACTCCTTTTTCTGTTTCCGATATCTTGAGTCCTCTTGAGGAGAGCTACAAGAAAGTAAGTATGGAGAATAACAACTTGGGGGCACCTCTCTCATCGTACCGTCAGCCGCAGGTATCTCAGGCGATGCAGCAGCACCACATGGGCCACAATGGGACCGTGTCCGCGGCTTACCACATGACTGCTGCCGGGGTATCTCAACTATCACACACGGCTATGGGTGGCTACTGTAACGGAAACCTGGGAAACATGAGCGACCTTCCGGCTTACCAAGACAGCATGCGGGGTAGCGCCACAGCCACGGGCTGGTACGGAGCCAATCCGGATCCACGCTTCTCAACCAGTAAGTACAATCGACACATTTCTGACTTGATTCGGGTAGGTATAATTCTATGGTTTCATTTATTCCCGTTTACTCGTCACTGGCAATCAGCAACTTTTCTTGTCAATTCCATGTTTTAATTTGGACTTAAACGGCAACTGTGTCCCCCGCCTTAGTTCAGCTGACTGCTCTGACAGTTGGTTGCCTAGACACTCTGTACTTGATTCGAAAGCAGTCCATAAAATTAAAAAGGATGAATGTAAAATTGTATTTAGCCAAGTTGCAGTCTGATTTATTACTGAGTTAATGACTTTCGTGGTTATGGTTTTATTTGCATTGGAAATATAATATTGGATATATGCTTAACTCACCTGATAGGATATGATCTCAGTCATTAATTCAGCAAGGCTTGTATGTATTTAATGTATATATGTAAAATCGTGTAATTCGTTTTATTACACAAAGTTTGAATTGCTCAACTTTAAGTATACATTAAAAAATGTTGTCCCTTTTTTATTCTGAAACATGCTCCCTTTTGCTTTTAAGTCCCACATATAACAAATGGTGCCTTCTTATTGCTAATTCTTCCCCAAACCTGATGCATTGTCACTAATATAGACATGTTTTTGCTTCCAGTCTCACGCTTTATGGGCTCTTCATCTGGAATGAACATGGGGAGCATGGGGAGCATGGGGAGCCTCGGGTCCCTGGCGGACGTGGGCAAGGGCATGGGCCCTCTGTCAAGCACCCCGAGGAGAAAGAGGCGAGTGCTGTTCTCCCAAGCTCAGGTGTACGAGCTCGAACGACGGTTCAAACAACAGAAGTACCTTTCGGCCCCGGAGAGAGAGCACCTGGCGAGCATGATCCATCTGACGCCGACCCAGGTGAAGATCTGGTTCCAGAACCACCGGTACAAGATGAAGAGGCAGGCTAAGGACAAGGTGTCGCAGCAGCAGATGCAGCAGGAGAGTGGCTCCTGTCAGCAGCAGCAGCAGTCCCCGCGGCGGGTGGCTGTGCCGGTTCTGGTGAAGGACGGCAAGCCATGCCAAGGTAGTGCTCATACTCCGACCACCGCAGTGCAGACTCACCACCAGCAAGGGGGTAATGCAATGATCATGTCCAATAACAGTTCGGCCCTCGGGCAGCACCAGGGCCAGCAGGTGGGCAGTGCAGGTCACTCTCCAGATTTAGTTCAGCACTCGGTCAGCCCGCCGTCTCTACAGACCCAGGTGGCCGGCCTCTCTCACCTCAACTCCTCCAATGCCGAGTATGGAGCGGCATTGCAGTGCTCTGCATTATTGTACGGCAGGACATGGTGACAGCAAAACAGACAGACATAACAAAACACACCACTGCAACAAACAAAAAACATTTGCAGCTAATGAGAAATTGTACTTAATGTGCGTGTGAACAAACACCATGCAAATTGGTTTCCATTCTCCTGAAAATGTTTATTTCATTTTGACGGCTGGATATGCTAGCAGCGTCTGGAAGGCTTGCGGACAAGATTTAGTAATCCCAAATTCTATGAGGATATGGGAGTTCAATCCTTACACCTGGAATTATTTATGTAAATTATACAGAGATCCTTAGCCACTTCAGAAACTCATACACCTGTTTGTGGCTCAGTTGGGTTTAAATTGTGAGAATCTTCAGGGGGTGGGGGATGGGATGGGGGGCTATTGTATGTGAGTGCTTATGAACTTTTTTCACAGATTGCTCTGATTTATAATAGAACTTAATGTACGACGTAGCTTGTATATTTATGTAAAAGGTTTGAATATATAGTTTTTAGCAATATGTTGTACAAAGTTTTTAATGCTATTGATGGTTTGTTGTTATTTGAGTTCCATCAGTATTTGTATGTTTTATTTCCTTGTAACTTATATAGATATTTGACTTAAATACAGACAAACAATCCTATTAATAAATTATGTAAACTAAATACAGATCCCTTTATTGAAATTGGTTGTATCCTAGCCCTCATCTTAATCCGTCGTTCAGCATGAATGATCCAAACAGGGCAGTTTAGAACGTAAGATTTTTTTGCTTATCGTAAGACTTTTGCTTATCGAACCTAGTGGCGTGTTTAGCTCCTTGAAAATTAGCAAAAACTACAGATGAAGGTTGCTTGAGAGCAAAATTAATGTAACAAGTTTTTTGTTGAGAAAATAGGCTACAACTTATGTTGCTGCTGTTTCGAGTGTAGAATGTTTTATAATATACAACGGTATAGTTTTTTTTTTACTAAATTAGAATTCGAACATGTTTTTCAGATATATCATTAGGATTTCAACAGAATTATTATTTTATTTTGTTCTTGTTTTGAAGTTGCCCTTCGTGTGCATTCGGCGTGTACCTCTTTCAGGGTGCGCTGCAGCATGTGAGTGTGGAGTCTGAGTCAGTCAACTGAGGTGGGGATCAAACAAATGTTACTCAAAGGCCGCTTATCGTTCAGATCCCTGACCAAACAACGTTATTCATCTCAAATAGCCAAACTAAGAAAGGCAAATTCTCCTGCTTATCAGAGGTACGTCTATCAATAATCAGTCAGTGAATTGAAAGGAAAAAGGTTTCCTTTGTTTACACCTTGATAAGTAAAAATGAAACGTCTTACGTATTTTTTCGTTTAGAAGGTAAAACAACTTTACGATAAGTGTTTACAACCTCCCGAAGTTAACAGCATTTTTAAATGAAGCAATGTCAGCTACAAATATATGTTCATACCTGAGTCACGAAACAAATTCGAGCAAAATGCTCGTGTTGACATTTAGTGATATCGTTTCGAAGCCATTAGGATGTTAAAGATGTTTCACATAACGTCCATCATTTATGTCGTTTACGTTTTAATGGATCATACTTGATCTGAAAAGGTTACCCAAGATATGGAGTACTAATTTCAAATTAATTGTATGTGAGATGGAGTGGCCGGGGCCAAAGAGAAACCAGATTAACCGTCTTTCTCACGATTCAGGTTAAATGCATTTTCTTGGTGTGAGACGTAAGCTCTGGTTTAAATATTTGCTGACATTTTACATCCAGCCTAGAACCTACCCTTTATGGTCTACCTCTGTGAGATGTAACAGAACCGCCAAAATTATACATTTATATTTTTCAGATGGCCTTTGCATACGCTACTATACAAGACCGTTGCGATTAAATGTTATTTTAAAATGTTACTTCAAAGAAGCACGTCATCGTAGTCGAAACCTGGCGCACATGTTCATGATGAACAGAAATGGACAGCCACAACACAGTCCTGTGGAACCTCTGCACTCCTTTATGCATTGTTATCAATCTACCTAAGATCACTCTTTTTTAACGTTGTGCTGTAGGCCTCTGCTACAAGCTACAATCATGAACTAATGGTTATAGTCATGAGTAAGGATATCACCAAATCCATAAAGTGTGTGCTAGGTCTATTAACATGCCTGCCCTTCGATAGAAATGCCCCAGTAATCCGGGACAATGTTTACGTGGATATTTTTATGTATATTTTTGGTGTAGTATAGCCATACCTCTATTAACACACATCAGCTGTGCGGGGTTTTGCACAAAACCCTGCAATGGAAATGCTTGTAAATAACTCAATAAGACAACGCCAATACAGTAAAGGCTTAGACCCTACGCTTAGGCTATTTTTGTATAGGCCATCATTTGCCTTGTGCATGAAGTGACCGGATATTACTGGAACGTGGCGCTTGTTGATACTTTCAGTATTGAAAAGTAGTCGGAATGGAGAGAAGGTTGTCCGTTTTGACAACCCTACCAATCCACCAATGGGGATCTACGTAGTCCAAGGATAACTGTACAATAAGACTAACAATTGCATGCTATAAACCTAACCGTAACCCCGTGGGCCTATTATGTGGTCTAAACTAGTTTGGCATTGTAACCTTCCTTCTGGTACATAATACAGTGAAAACATATTTTAAAGGATGTTTGCCATGGACATTTGAATCATCTGTATTTTATTGTGTGGTGAGGCTCTGGGGAAAACGCAAACGTTTGACAATGTGACAAACTCTTAGACCACTATTTGATCATTTGCACCTCACATTATTCCAGGATTATAGTCGACTGCAGTCCTGGAGAAATCTTGGAGAAAGCCTAACTTACATTCAGTTTCCACTGACTTAGAAAAAAACATTACCTTTTTCTAGTTCCAGCACTTTGAACCAAGAAAAGTCTTGTTGTCGGACATTTTCAAACGTAGTACTAGCAGCAGAATGTACGTTCTATTAGGTATTTGCTGTGGTGGTTTTGTCCGCAGAAGCACTAAGGGTCTTCGGATTACATTAGCATGTCTTTAGCGCCGTGTGTGGTCTTTGTATGAAGCTTGTAGCTGTTGAAAATGACTTGTAGGAAGCGTGTTTGCTCTCATCGCTCTCTTTTATACAGATTCATAGTAGAACTCCGCAAGTCCTTCTCGCTTTACTGCAGGCAGATCTTCACCAACCCCAACCAATTATTCCCTAATCTCAATGTAATCATATTTAAATTAGAGTTTACAAAGTTTGGACACCTCTCTCACTTTGGTAGGTCTGAATTTTGTGTTGTATGGTGATTATTTCGCAATAAAAAAGCCAAATCCTCGAACCAGTATTGGACCAGCTTTGATTGAAGAATCCCTTATTGAGTCACACTGTGATAAGAGGTTTATTTCAGCCAATGTATATATATACCACGAGCTAATGGAAAAATTGGCAGCCAATGACGGCAAAAAGTCTTCATTTTAAAACACGTACAGCTTTGGCCTAGCCCACTAAGCATAAACTTAATTGACATTATCACCACCAGGCCTCAAAATGTTGGCATGGCGTAGGCTACGGCCTTGTGATGGCCTATGAGTCGCTGTCCGTGGTGCTGAAATGATTCCCTCATAATCGAACAAACTGTCACGACACACATCTTGTGATGGACAATCTGCATTCCAAAAACACACTTAGAATGAAATAAAATGAATATATGTTCAATATGTGCATATTTGCAGCTATAGTTCCAGTCATTTTGGCAAGAAATGTAGACAGGGTTTTGTCTATTTACTCCAAATTAAAACGCCTCGACTGTTTATAAATCTTAAATGCCAATCTATCTTTTGTTAGTTTGTTTGACATCTATGGTATGAAGCTATCAGTGTATAGTTGCGACACTTGCAGGTTAATCATTCACAGGGACACAAAACCCTGTAAGGTTGAGATGTTAAACTTGTATTTGGTGGGTCCCATTTTGTACAGTCTGATTGAGCTAAAAAGAGTTAAATGTAGGGTATATAAGGATTTTTGAAAGCGTAAACTCAAATTTCTTTATTCCTTTGAAATGAGTTTTATAAACAACATTACTCCAGTAAGAATTCCATAATATGCATGAAAAATACGACAATTTAAATGTAACAGCAATCATCTCCTTTGGTAAATCTTATTGTCAACTGTTTGCAAAAATCGCTAATTGTCCTGCATTTATCTGGTTCTTGAAGCGGAGGGTCATTTGTGGACTGAAATACTTAGCATGCAAAACGGAACACAGGATGCTGTAATACTTGACCTTTCAGCATAATTGTTGCATCAGTGAAATGCAGCGCATTCAGAACGCGCTGAATAGAGTCCTTTCCCTCAGAGGAACAAAAAACACATTTTTATACCTTCGTTTTTCATTTGGTTTTGTTTCTTCTGTGAACATTATTCTTCTAATGGCCATAGCTGCAATCAGTCCGCCATTTGAATGGGCCTTGGAGACAGACGTGAATTGCAGAGAAGCTAGGTCTCGTTTTTTGTACATGAGTGAGAAAATTATTTATTCCGAAAATAGGTTGTATTTTGAAATGGTCAAATGTTGATTGCCCGCACTGATTAGGTAGCGGGTCATTTTGGAGACAAGCATTCAATGACTCCAAACGAGTGTGAATTGCCTCTTTTCGTGAAGGCTTATTTCACGCATTACTCATGCCCTTTTGCCTTTAACTTGTAAGGTTTTCATGGACAGTCTATTTATCTTTACGTTTATACATTTTGGATGTTGCACATGATCAGTTTTCTTACATAAAGCAATGCTGCCCTGAGCGTGCGAGAAGGTCAGGCACATGCGCAGAATCTAAATTAGAGGCTTTCATTGATACATAGGCTACCTCAATTAGCCACGTTTCTCGGTTAGCAGAGCTAACCTAAGACTGATAGCAGCACGACATGTGGCCCTCTCTCTCTCTTTCAGCACACTTTCAGCTGATCTTTGAAACTATAGTGTGCATGTGTGTGTGTGTGTGTGTGTGTGTGTGTGTGTGTGTGTGTGTGTGTGTGGCTGGGAGGGGCGGCTTCAAGGGGCTTCTCCAACGTTTGGATTCTTACTAAGGCTAGAGGCTTAAGTAGCATGGCTTTAAAAAGACGTCATCAAATCATCTCAAATCTTCGAGCTACAAACAGTAAGCAATTATACAGGGTGCGAGTGCCTTACTGGATTAAGTTTGAACATTAGGCTACAGCCCAGTAGCCTTGGCCTTGGAGGTTACAGTACCAGCGGGAGTCCTTTCGGAGCCAACGAGCCATCACTAACCGTGTTAAGACCAAGTCCTTTATTTTGTGATTTGTAATCGTTTCTCCCGATGTATGTTTCACCAACTTCATTCTTTACTTTATACAGACAGATAGCTTGCACACGTGGCTCACAAATTCCCCCAACAAAGCCGAGGCTATCTTATTTCAAGGTAATGGGACCTTAATTGCTGGACTTTAGGCTATAACCCCCGCTGGGCTTGGGTCTGTCCGGACAACAGATTTACTGAACTGGATAAACGGATTCATATGAGAAGAAAACGCTCACAGAAGCCCATGCTTAGCAGAGGCATGATACGCTACCAGCCAGGAGATGCCACTGAGCTGGATTATTCTACATAACTTGAAGGCTAACATGAAGAGTTTGATTTACCGAAACTGATATCATATTAATAAACTAAGCATGAACGGATTATAACGAACTGTTTGTAATAAACTGAGGATCATAAACTGTTTTTTTCTTTTGCGTATGAGTCTGATATAGGCCTAATTTTAATGCTTTGGCGTTCGAGACCATATAGGTCCACACTGTAGAGTCAACACTTCGCCACTAGCCATTTTAAGATTGTTATAAAGAGGCGAGAAACGGGCATGTGATAACGTTTGTCAAATAATGATAACAAGCAACATAATAAGCAATCAAGATACTTTATTCCAAATAGCCTCAGCATTTTATGGCATGTCAGCTTGATGAGTTCCGACTAAAGAATCACTTTAAGTATATGTTTTGACCAATGCAGGGCTGGAAAGGCAAATACATCTATTTAACTCACACCAAAGAAACAAATAACTGCAACTTAATGAAAATACTCGGGGTGGAGGTGTGAGGTGCGGTGTAGGCTATATTAGGACCTGTTGAGACGTATTCGGTTTTGTTCTGTAGCCGGGAGGAGGGGTGCTATTTGCCCCCTAATGAAATATGTCATTACGAGGAATTCATTCGACACAAAGGGGACTGCAGTCAAAAATTGCCCCACTGCTGTTCAGTAATTATATAGTTTGCCCTGGCAGCGGGCCTTCTTGCGCTGAGGCAGGTGGCAAGTCCATCATGCAAATGGCTTGGCTGTGCCGACATAATTAGCCACAGCGAGTCGCTTAAATTAACAATTAGCTAACATGCAATTCTGTCTGCAACGCGCTCGTTCTCTTCTGTGTTGTCATTGTGTTTTTTTTCTTCCGGCAGAGGAATCGCAGATCATTGTTTCGTGGTCAATTCATAAATCCGAGGGAACGGAAACCAGCAGTAGGCCTGCCTCTATGGGCGACTCGACACGAGCACACTTAAAACTCGTTGAATAGCTGTTTTCTTCACAGTTGTATTAACTGCTTGTCTTTCGAAAAAGGCACTTAAACTCAATGTAGATCATATAGCCAACTTTTACTCATACAAACCATGGCTATGATGTTGACAGGTTATTGCCAGGTCTGTCACTGGACCTTGAAGTTTCATACTTTGGCTATGTGAAAATAAAATGTCTGCGCTGGATGTGGAGGAAACGAACCTTAACGTGGTAGAGAATGATGATCTGGCAGATACTGAGACTGGGACAGGGGCCACATGCTGGGTTTCAGTCAACCCTAAGGTTTTGCTATTCTAACCTCTACACTGATCCCCTTGCACCCCTGTGTCCTAAATACCACTGCCTCACTACGGAGAAATCACAGCCCACCCACTCGCCTATTATGCTCCCAGCCCCCTGACACGACACAGGAACAAAGTAGACATTAAGCAACATTAAACCGGGCAACGGGAGTAATCAGTAACCCGTTATCTGTTAATGAAGGCAAACACATGCGGAGCGATACACACACAGACTAATCAATAGAGACGTCGGACAAAGCGAATCGGAGCCCAAAAAGGGAAATGCAAATCAATGTGGAATCCTTGTTTGCTTTGAAACCGTTCAGTCCATTTCCAGCAATTACGTGTTCATTAAATGTAATTCGTCTGCACACAGCAATAACAGTTGTTTCTTACTAGCCGTTTCAGACACTGCGATGGACAAGACAGTCCACTGGCCGGTAGCCAAAGCATTTAAGCCTATAGACTGGTAGTAGCCATAGGCCTGCTATTCAAGGAATGAATGGTTGACATGCAGAAAAGGTCTTTCTCCACAGGTTCGTGGTTGCCCATTGCATTAGGATAGCCGTGAAGCAACGTCCAAGTCGTTTCATTTGATTGTTATGACTAAAGCTTTAGAAATACATTGTTTTCCCATGGACTCTGTGTTTAAAAACATTTTGAATTTGACCTGAAATGTCATGCAAATGTACATGTTCCAATGTTGTATTTTGATATTAGGCATTCCATGAACTAAAATGTTTGAAACCTTTTAGAAATGACACTCTTAATTTGTGAGATGGATATAGCCTTTTCAATGTGATACTCTGCTCCCTATGTGTGTAGCTCAGAGTTGCATTTTCCTTTGACTAGGCCCACTAGCTCTCTGTGGTTGCTATAGCATTCTCAAGCACCATTCTAAATCCCCACCCCCACATAAACCTGCTCTATGCACTTGTCATAAATTATCTTCAAGTGAAACGGCTAAAGCGATGGAGCTCCTAAACCAGGCTGGACATGTAGGCTGTGTTGTGTCCACAGGAAACTCCAGTATGTGACTCACTGCTCACATGCAGAGACACATGATCATGTCAGATTAGTCACATTCATTTCTCTCGTTTCACCTGTGTTGTGTTACATCTCGCAACAAATTGTCAGATGTAGGTTTGTGTGTGTGTGTGTGTGTGTGTGTGTGTCGGTTTGCCTGTGTTACGTAATCTCATTGGCACCAGTGGCAGAGACTCATCAAAGATAACTCTCACCCAGAGCCACGCCCACCATGTGAAAGTCTGAAGTGCAAACATATGTGTAGGCAGGCAACTGAGAAGAGCTCTGATTTGTCGATTAATTAAGGATGCCCCTGAAATGCCCCCCGAACCAGACCTCCTCCGAAGACACAGCCTCCATGTTCAGCTGTGAACGAGTGGAAATCTGAATCAGCCTTTCTATTCCATGAGCTCCAAATTGAATGCCGATTGAAAATAATTTTTGAGCTCTTGACTTCTGCTATTCACGACTCTGAATCTGTTTGCTGCTGTCACGTTGCCACTGTATGGTAAATAAAAGCAGTTAAGGCTTAAGTTAAGTCCTTCTGATGATTGCCTGTTAGTCATTGAAGGTGTATGTAGCACATGGTGAGGGAACCATCTTCAAAATAGAATAACATTTTCTGAACAGCATTTGTTAACTTGCCAGAATCTGTATTGAGTGTTTTGACTGGTGAAAAAAAAAGATTAATTTGCATACTGTGTTATGTCTTTAGAATACATTTAACCTGACCGTTCTGGCAGTTATTATTACAGCATCTTATTTTGGTTTTAATCAATTACTATTTATCTGGGGCATTTGAAGTCCTAGATGTCACACTATATGTTCTCCAGAATTAAACTTCTCTTTCCCCTCTTGTGCTAGCTCTCTTTGCCCTCCACCCCCCTCCCCATTCCCCCCATCCACCCCCCCCCCCCCCCACCCCAGTTGGCTTCCCAGTGCAGGACCACTGCATGCTGTGTTTTGGCAGGAAATCAATAAAGGGAAAAATCTGTTCTAATCATCCGTACATTTACCATCACAATCAACAATCAAAGCCAAGACCTGAGTCTTTATTTGTAGGCCCGAGCCACCCAATTTTCCCACTGTGAAAGGAAGGCTAAATTAGAACCCTTGGTTCCTGTTAGAGGCTCTTAATGGCTCTGATTTGTGAACTGCTAAATGAGGTTATGTAAATTGATCCTGAATGTAGGCAGAGGCCCCCAGGTGACAGGTGCAACCATCCAACAGTGGTGGAGGGAGGGTGTTGTAAGATGAGGGGGTACGGGGTTCGGAGGCTGGGGGGAATTACGGCAAGATTCCCTCCCAAGGCCACCAACCAAGCAAGAGACAGAAATTAGCAGGATTGCTTGTAAATTCCACAAGTAGAAAGTTAAAAGGGATGAGAAGAAAATGAAAAAGAAAGCTGGTAAAATTCCTTCCCCAGACATCTTCAGGCCTAGGATCTCATCTAATTTGAAATATATAGTGGCTATTCTTTTTCTAAAGTCATAATTTCTTAAATTCTAAAAAATTATTTTTTAAGTTATTGTTTTTTTTTTACCTACAATGGTGGTCCTCCACCTGGGTCAATAAGTGACAGTCTCTCTTTATATCTGCCTTGCCTAAATTCTTGTGGTAGTCCTTGCTGCCCACTAAACATTGCAAGTCATTACATTCAAGAGTACTGTTACTACCAGTGAGGAAATGATATTCAATCAATTGAATCAGTGTGATGTAATTTAATGTCCTGTGTATGACAGTATCTTGCCTTGGCAGGCATCTCTGCTTCCGTCAGGAGGCATAGTTGTGGGGATATAAAACCAAGACAGCGATCAACATGTCCCATCTCAGGGGTAGTCAGATGAGTGATTGGAGCACTCCGACTCGTTGCTCTTCACAGGGGCCATTTAGGCTCCCCAGGTTACTGTCACAGCTGCTGAGAGAGGAGCTGTCCCGCTCTCTTGGTGTCAGAGTTTCTCTCTTGCTCTCTCTCTCTGTACATTTTTCTATACCTCTCACTCTACCAATATGTCTTTCTTAATATCTCTCTGTTTCTGTTCTGTATCTTTCTCTCTCTCTCTCTCTCTCTCTCTCTCTCTCTCTCTCTCTCTCTCTCTCTCTCTCTCTCTCCTCTCTCTCTCTCTCTCTCTTTCTCTCTCTCTTTCTCTCTCAAAGGTGTGTTACTCAAAAGGCATGCCATCTTTGCGTTGACTCATATGGCATGACTATGTCATAGTTGTTTTGTCAAGTGTACCATATGAAATGTAACATACTTAGCACAGGGAGGGATATAAAAGTGGCGGCCAGGTAAAATAGCAATCTCTCGAATCTCTCTTCCTGTGCGACAGAATCCTTATTAAGTGGTGCAAAAACAGTTTGGGTGCTGATGTTGGTACACCCTGTCCATGCTAATCGTTTAATTCAGCTCTAGGGGAGAACAGCAGCGTGAGGCAGATGGAGAGGTATGAGAGCCCTTAGCACTACATCCATATCATTACTGCTCTCCATAGTTAGAAGTGCTTTAACTTTAAAGCAATGAATTAAGTGCATGCCCTCATGACATGCTCTCATAGGAGCGCCGTAATGTATCCCTTTTAGATATCACAGTTCTGTTCTCTGTTTCAAGAAATGGTGGCTTTTTTCCCCCTTTCCCAGGTCCACTGTGCTTGCATTGCACAATGCTGTGTACTGCAATTCTGTTGAAACCAAAGTGTTTTATATCCTGGGTGTAGCCTAGGAATTCTTTTTTTTTTTTTTTTTTTTTTGGGGGGGGGGGGGGGTGTAGTGAAAGAGTGCAGAAAGGAGTGAAGAAAATATACAAGAACACTGGGCCTGGGCACTTCCTC
>NC_085026.1:2755306-2777975 GCF_963692335.1 Osmerus eperlanus
GCAGGCAAAGCGTTCCAGTTTACAAGATTATAGATTTGAGTTTAATCTATTAAGAAAGCAAAGGAGATCAATTAATATCCCTAGAAAGAAATCTTGGAGGGTCATGAATCATATCTAAATCTATTTTGTATTTTTTCTTTTTAATCAGACGTAAAACGAAAGTGTGACTCTGGCACATGCCGCCAGACAAATTAAATGAGCAGCTTTAAATGTTCCAGCTCCATGCTGCGTGGGAACATATAGCGAGTGTTCAGCGTGTCAAATGATGTCAAGTGTTACAGTTCCCTTCCTGCTGGAAAGAGGAGGAAAAAAACCCTGAAATGAATTAAATTGAAAGGCCTGTCTTAAAACCCCCTTCCTAAAATGATTAACCCTTCCAGAGAACATTATGGAGTTGAACCCTGAGTACTTTGCGCTTTCTTACCGCCTATAATTGTTTTTTTTCTGTTGTTGGCTTCATCAGTCTCTCTCCTCGTTATATGAAAAGGAGAAAAAATGTCTGAATAGAGCAGGGAAAGTTTCCCACAGTCAGTCCACACAGAGAAATACGCCATTGTGGGTTAGGGTTCCCATCCCTAGGCCTCACACAACTGAGATGGCTTGATGGACAGTGGTTTTATGATTGAGTGACCATTCTTACACTTTGTTCCTAAAAGAAAATGACAAAGGATGTAGTTAATGTAGGAAAGTGAGCCAAGATCTTTCACTCGTGTTAAACAATTCATTCAGGTAGCAGCCGTGCCTTGGGGAATTTATATTTCATCAGACACTTCAGTGACTGTTCCTAAAAACTTTAGTTTGGAAAATGTACCATCCAATTTTATATAATATTTTTTTGTTACACATAATTGCAAAATTGTAGTACTATATGTAACTAATTGTATTATATTTACTATATGTAACAAACTATATGTTACAAAAAGTAATTTATACACAGTTAAAACAACATAACAGTTTAACAAATCCTGACATTTGTTTTTCCTACATTAACTATTTGGTACATATACCATACAGTTCAAAGTTCAAAATAATGTGTATGTTCAATAACCAATGTCCCGTGTGCAATACGAAGTTACACATTTATTGCAATACTACTGTATGTGCTTTACAAAGTATGACTCCCTAACTTGTCTGACCTATCACCTTGTATTCATGCATCCATTGTAAAGGGATATGTTCCATGGTGTCAGCCTCATATGGCCACACAAGAGCCTGAAATCACGTGTGAACACTCAACACGTTCATGATGAGGCTCTGATGAACTTGGTAGTTTGACCTCCTAGTGCCATATACTATTGTTGCTTTGTCTCATTTGGTTTCATTTAAAACAATAAGGTGCATTTATGTTTTCTTATTGTTTAGCTGCTGTAATCTGTAAATTGTTGTTCTATTCAATTCTATTCTATTGTGTTGTGTTCTGTTATGTTCTATTCATTCCCTGCTCTGTTCTGTTGAAATGATGGCTTCAAATGATTGGTATGAATGCATTTATCTTTCATTATCACATTGTGACATTCTTACTCAAATAAAATACCCACGTTGGCTTCTTCATTGAGTTTATTGTAACACTTTTTTGTATCCTCACGTCAGAAACGGGGATCAGGCAACCTGCCTAAACCTCCCAGTTCATTTCCTGTATTGGAGGGAAATAAATCCACGTTTAACCAATCAGACGGCACTATGGTATGCATGCGGAAACGCAATGGCGGATAGAAAGAAGCAGCTCGAATGGAACAAAATGTGTGATAAACCCGTGGAAAACGTCTTAGCTATGTCTTCCATCAGTGAGATATCTACCTACAGAGAATGTATCTCCACAATTTTGAATGTGCTTTCACATTTCGGGAGCGAGGTTGGTTGATAATCTTCTACTTAGCTGAGTGCTGCAGGATTTATCATACTATTATGGCTCACGGTCTCAGACAGCGATTTGTAATAATATTATGTACGAATGAACCTAAGCTATAATGTAACTTGTGTTTTAGTGTGTTTGTGCGATGTCGCCTATTGTTATTTAGTAGCATCTATTATTTCTGAATTGAAGTTAGCTAGCCTAGCAAGAATGTTATCGTTGCATCGCCCTTTTGTTGCATTATAGCTCCTCCTTCTTGTTTACTAACTAGCTTGGAACATACCGGCGAATAAATTGGGCATATTTAGTTATGGATAGTTAATTTAATCCCGAGTCATTAACTAATGAAACAAAGTATATTTTATCATCCTCTAATGAGAAAACGTTTTGACGTCTTCAGGCAACCCGCTGGGTCTTTGTCTTTGGCTTAAGTTAATACAGTATGGTACGAGTTTGTCAAAATTGGTTTCTGTTTTTTGTTTGGTATTTTTAAAATTCTTATTCAGCTTAAATTAAGTGAAGCTGTTCTCAAGATCAATGTCAGCGTAAACGCACTGGATGTGCCTTCCAGTCAACCTGCTCACGTGTACAACTGTCTACAGCGGCACATTTCAAAACTACAGGTACATTTTTTGGATTATATAGACTAGCCTCGATAAATAAACATTTAGTCCTGCATAATTCTACTTTTGCCCTACCTCATTCCCTGTGTGTGTGTGTGTGTGTGTGTTTCGGGGGGTATGAGATTCCCGATTCACCATATTCACCACGTCAACGTGCTGTCCATCCCTCAGGCCGTGTCAGAGAGCCTGAAGCCTCAGGTGGTGGGCGAGGCCTGGCCCTCGCCTGCGACCGTTGCACGCGGCGTTGACATGTCTGCCGCCAGAGCACCGGTGGAGGACGAGGTCCCGGGCTCTGAGAACATCCCACCCCGAGGCCCTGGAGATATGACAGAAGGGGACGGGGAAGGCAAGTCGCAGGATGATGACCTCACGGTTCAGATCAAAGCCAGTAAAAGCGAGGTGAGTTTCTGTGAGCAGAGCAGACAACTCTCCTGGTAGGAGCCTCTCACAATATCTTAACTGGCCGCTCAGCAAATTAATAATCATAAGTAATTGTCTACCTAAGTAGGCTACTGGAAGAGACGTAATGACTCAAATGCCTGATAACCCAGTTGAGCGCAAAATAAGGAGTCCTTCCCTGGGCTGGAGCCAGGGAGAGCTGGCCATGGTTCCGGAGGGTTGTGACTGAGGACCAGGTCCTTGATGGACAATGAAGAGGATGCTCATTACTGTCAGAGATTGCATGTGAATGTAGAACAAGAGGGCACGCATTTAGTTGTATATTTATTTTAGCAGCCAAATAAACTGTGTTTGTACTTTGTCCTTTTTTTCCTTTTCTCAAATGGCAAGCGATTCCACTTTTTTTTTTGGAGGGGTGGAGGGAGGGCAGTTGGGAACAATTTTGCATGCTAAGATGAGAATCACGGTGTTTCCCTGTACCAACCCTTGCTCATTGTCAGAAGGAATGCGAAAAGGGGACAGGGGGATTGATTTCTATCAATAGCTTCTAAATCTGGAATATCTCATCTCTCCCCCGAAATGGCCACTCCTGACCTCCCCGCCACAGATTGACAGGAGGATATCTGCATTTATGGAGCGCAAGCAGCTGGAGATCAATGAAAACAATGTGCGGGAGTTCTGCAACGTGATCGACTGCAATCAGGGTGAGGACGGAGAGTGGGGTGGGGGTTTGGGGTGGAGGGGGGGGGGGGGGGGTCTGCCGGCACACAGATTGCCAATGTTTGGGAGAGTGCTGATTTCCTCAGGCGAGAGGTCAGGCTGATCTGCAGAGAGAGAGGAGGCTCAAGTAGCTAACGCACTCCGTCTCAAAAATAGGACTAGCTTTGTCCAGAAACCCTCCAGAGGAACGAAGGGGAGAAGTCTTGTACTCCAAAACAAGACTCGAGAAGCACCGTAGTAGAAATTAGGTCACCCTCACTAGAGAGGCTTGTTAAAAGCTCTTTGCACCTATTAAAATAAATCTCGGCTGCATTAATTCATCTCGGGTTACTTGGCTGATGCAGGTGAGATGAGATGCAGGTGAGAGTCGTGGATTTCCGATTTTCTGTTCTTTTGTTTATCGATCATCTTTTTCCTGTGCCAAAGAGAACAGTTGCGCGCGGACTGAAGCTGTGTTCACACCCTACCCTGGCTTTAAGAGCCATGTGAAAGGTAAGGTCCCTGTTTGCTCGACTGTCACTTCACAGCCTTCCCAACTTTGCAGTTTCGACAGAGTTCCTGTTTTTGTATTTCCCTCAACACTTTCAAACTCGACACAAACGTCAGACGAAAGTCTTCACGACATCGACAGTTTGATTAATGACTTTGATCGACTGATGTCCTGAGGCCCTGGGTCGTCGGTGTCGCCCATGTTGTTGCAGTCACCCGTGTGGTGAACACCTATGGGCCGCAGACTCGAGGAGGTGGAGGAGGGCAGAGCCAGGGAGGCCAAGTAGGGTCCGTGGGGCCTGAGATGGGCCTGCCAGTCAGAACCTGTGGGAACTCGGCCATCGAGGAACGCCTCCACAACATCGAGACCCATCTCAAGCTCCCGACAGGTGAGGACCAGCTGGAGCAGGCAAGCCTGCAGAGAACACGGTTCCCTCTGAAGAACCTGCAACCACAGCACGTCGCTTACCTGCTCATGTGATATCACTGCTCTTCATGGCATTTCATTATTCTTTTGTTTTGCTTCCCAGAGGGTCCAGTTCCCCTCAGTGTTTACCTGCGGCTGAAGAAGCTGGAGGATCGGATCCTGGAGCTGGAGGGCCTCTCTCCCGAGTATTTCCAGTCCAACGTGAGTTTGGCATTGGTATTTTGAAGTTGGGAGCTGGAGGGCCTCTCTCCCGAGTATTTCCAGTCCAACGTGAGTTTGGCATTGGTATTTTGAAGTTGAAATGGATTCAAACATTATTATCATAATGTATTTGTGCTGCAGACCATTTCATCCAGACTGATAGTAGGGTGGGGGATTAGACCCTGGAACCTCTTGTTTTTCCAGTTAAATGCTCTACCACTGAGCCATACCTATCCTCCATTATACTCCAGGGCCACGGTTTATGTGCTGTTAGCGGGTTAGCTGGGTAGACAAAGGCTGTCTCTGGGTCCTACACGGGTTTGTGTTTTCACAAAAAGCGCTGGCCAACCTACAGTTCGACCTTACTACTCTTGACCTTGCTCTGTCTTAATCAGTAAACAGACTTTGTGCGTTAACTTTTGTGGAATAGCTCAGAGGCAGAAGGACAAGTAGCTCTGCCGTTGTCGACAGGAACATTGGTTTGACATGACCTCCTCTGCTCTCCATACTTTCAGAGTTACCTTCACAAGCGACCAAAGATGGGGTCCACTCAGGTGCGTTTGGCTTCTTTAACTTCTGTCACTTCAAATGTTGTGTAAATGACACGATTGGTTGGGCAGTGCCTAGAAAAGTTTAGGTTTGCTGGAGGTGTGTGTGTGCGTGCGCATGTGTTCACACCTTTGTGTGTGTGTGTTTTCAGGCCTGCAGTCTGTCTGAGTTGGAGGGGAAAATCAGTGCGGTGAAGGCGGCATTACTGAAGAGAGTGACTGAGTTTGGACCAGGATATGGAACTGAATGTTCTCTCTGATCCATCACTCGCCGTCTCTCTGTCTCTTTCTCTCTGCCTCTCTGCCTTTCTCTCTGCCTCTTTCTCTCTGCCTCTCTTTCTCTCTGCCTCTCTCTCTCTGCCTCTCTTTCTCTCTGCCTCTCTTTCTCTCTGCCTCTCTTTCTCTTTGCCTTTCTCTCACTGCCCCTCTCTCTGCCTCTCTATTTTTCTCTGCCGTTCATTCTCAGCCTCCTCTTTTTTTCACACACACACAAACACGCACACACACTCTCATCATGGTAGAACATCCATGACGTCTGTCAGTACTGTAACATCTGTAAACCTATGAGGAACATTTCAACATTAGCCTGTTTGATTATATTCATTTGCAGATAAACGTATTTTTTCCCCTATCATTCTCCACATATTTCATTGTGAAGAGGAATAGGGTTGGTTTTGTAAATAAATATTTTTTTCAAACTTCTTGAAGGGGACTGATTAATGGCTCTAATCACACATTGTACATGAACAGTATTAGTCACGCTGTGAATTTGATGGCAATTAATTAAACTTTGAAGTTATGTAATTCATGCTAGATGTAAAGAGTTTTCATGAACTAGAAATATCTATCAGCAATCCAACCTGTTTTTGAACAGACCCTAAGAGCTCAGTGTGAACATGAGCATGCAGCATTCTATTCCACACCAGGTGAAATGTCAAAGCACGCTTCAGAGTAATGGATGGCAATTCTGCTGGTTTGAAATGAGACTGTTGTGGTATGGCTCGGTGCATTGTTAGTGATGTCAGCGTTGGCCTATGCCATGTGAGTTTGTATACCATCTCCTGTGTATATGAACGGGTTATTGAACTGTGTGAGTAATTGGTTTGTGCGAAGGTGCAGTTGATTCGTCTGCCAGGCTGCTGAGTGAGGATGATCCCCCTGATGGCTGTCATTAGAACAAATGACCTGATTACTGAAACGCTGTGTCGAAAACACATGGAGCCCAAACACGCCAGCGGCAGATTGCTCTGTCTGGTGACGTGAATCGTAGGTTAACCCTCCCAACCCCTCCCCACCTTGACAGGTGATATTATACCTTAAATCGTATTGATACAATTCAAAAATTGTACTGGTCATGAAATTCATATTAGCGTAGCACACTTGCTCCTGACTCGCGCAAGTTCTAGAATGTCACGTCTCAACTGTGAATGGCGCCTCAGCTGAACTGATTGATGGAGTGACCTGGAACACAAAACGAGAAACGCTGGCATTGTGCCTTTTCTGGGGGTAGATAATAATCCATTCTCCTGGTAGAGCCCCGGGGGGGGGAGGGGGGGTGGTGGTCTCTTTTCAGGTGAACCTGGCTCGCTCAGCTCTCTCCCTGGCAGCCTCTCCCAGAGTTCTGTCTCCTCGGCCCTGGGCCCACAGCGCTCTAAGAGGGGCCACTTGAGTGTGGGGACAATGTGAGCAGGGGGGGTTGGGTATTGTTCCCCCAGAGCCTTTGTCTCAGACACAGGTCCCTTATATGGGTTAATGAGAACAAATTGGTTGGAGTGTAACAAATGGATTATGGGTGTGGACAAAAGAGGCTGTATTTGGAGGTATGTCCAGTCCAGGTCCACCCATGGCGGGCCTGTTGAGTTGAGCAGGCACACTAATGGGCAAATGAAGTACAGCTCACTGAATATCTCATTATCTTGATCCTGTCTGTTTTTGTGCATGAATACAATGACATTACTCTCACTGCCGGCTGTTAACCCTTGGGCAGATCTGTGGATAACAGACTCATCTCTCTTTTTGAATGCTAGAGATAGAGAAAGGAAAGAGCGGTTGAAATGCTTTGGTTACTAAGTTAACTTAGATCCTACCTCAACCCCTCCAGACAGGATCCTGTCTCAGAGAACCGACGGAAAAAAACTAGTTAAACCACAGTTTTCAAATGCACTGGGGTTTTTTTCTCAGTCAAAACCCCAAGGCAAATGTGTTTCTTTTCAAACCCACATCGGACACTACACTTTTAGTTCCGAGATTACAAAGTCAACATGTCAACACAAGTGTCAGTAATAATGATTACTGCATTTGGGTGGACCCTCTGTGCCTTTTCAGAACCACAGAGAGGCCCCTCTCACTGACTATACTGCCAGCCTGTCAATCTCTCTACTCCTGGTCTTTGGAATCTTTGGGGAAAATAACAGTTTTCCTTCCTGGACAACCCCCCCTCCCTACCCTTCATCGTCAGTAAGGAGGTGGGGGGGGGGGGGCGGAGGTGGGCAGAAAGAGATTCATATCCATTCATAACTCCCAAACTCTTAATGGGCTTCACCCCCCCCCCCCACCCCCTTTTTCTCTCATGTGACTCGTCAGCTCCAGGCTTTATCCCTGGGAGCTCTGTGTCAAAAAAGACTGTTGCTCGTTTGTGTCTGGAACAATAAGGAACAAGGTTGGATCTCTCACAAAGGACAGAAAACAGTCTTTTCTCTCTGCAGAACATTAGATTCTGACACATTTTGCCATGGCAGTGTTTTTTTTGTTTTTTTCTTCTTCCTCTTTCTCCGTCTGGCCTGAGTGCTATTGCTGGGGGTCTTTAAGCGACCACCTGTTGGCAGTCTGGTTTTCATTACTGGCACGGCTGTTATCACCGGGTGCAGAGGCTTGTGGGGTCTAACACACACTCGCACCCTGCACGTTCTGTAGCCGTGTCGCTAGGGATGGACGGACTGCAGAGCGGGTTCCGCGTTCGGCTCACGGGTTCTGCGATTCTATTCTTTTCCAACAGCGTTGTGTGTGAAGCTGGGGGGGGGGGGGGGGTCTCCTGAGCATGAGAGAGTCATATAATCGTAGCTGTCATGTACAAACGCTTCTAAAAGACCCAGATTACCATAGCTCAGGCTCACATTCAAATGGAGATTCTCTTGTTTATTCCATAAGTACAGGCTACAGTTATTTTAAAAGGCACGGACCCACTGGAATTATCTTTCTTTGATAGAAAAACCCACAGTGTTCAGTCAATTACTTTCAGAGCCACCAACCCCTGCGAGTCTTTGGAGATTACATTTGTTCTTTTTTTGAATTGAAATTGGACCATTTCCCTCCCTAAGCAGCTATCAGAATGAATACAGTTGGACTATGATTTTCATGGATGTTGCTTCTGCTACAGTAAATGCACACGCCTTGCAAACACATCAAACACAACCAGCATCAATAAAAAGAAGTGTTTTCAATTCAACATCGACCCCCTTTAGCAGTGGTCAACAAGCAACTGGCAAAGAGATTTGTTTGTCTTTTACATCCTCCACATGAAAACATAACGGACGGTGCTGCTGTATTCCTCAGGAAAACCCAAACCATCATTTACCAGCGTGTCGTTTTTCATTCACTAGCTCTGGCTGAGAGGTGCTGGGGCCTCGGGACTCTGGAGAGCAGACAGACAGACAGGTTGGTAGACAGACAGACAGGTTGGTAGGTTGGTAGACAGGCAGACTTGCAGGTAGACAGGAAGGTAGATAGGCGGACTGGTAGGTAAAGTGACAGACAATAAGGCAGTCAGACATGCAGGCAAGCAAGCAGTCAGACAGGCAGTTAGACAGGTTGGTAGACAGACAGACAGGTCGACAGGTTAGTAGACAGGCAGACTTGCAGGTAGACAGGAAGGTAGATGGGCGGACTGGTAGGCAAAGTGACAGACAATAAGGCAGTCAGACATGCAGGCAAGCAAGCAGTCAGACAGGCAGGTAGGGAGATAGACCGATAGACAAGCAGGCAGTCAGACACACACAAGCAGGCATACTGAGAGAGAGAGAGAGAGAGAGAGACAGGTAGACTGACAGACAGACAGGCAGGCAGGCAGCTGCTCTCCCAGGCCCCAGCCCTGCAGCCGTCTCCAGCCTCTCTGGAGTTAAATGTGCCTGTGATATTGCCAGGCTGGAGCAGCGGGAGCCGAATTCAGGCAATTACAATCAAGTCAGGGCATAGTTAGAGCGTGGGCCTTGCACCTGAGCTGGATGCTGATGAGACACTTAGCCCCCCAACCCCCCAACCCAACCTCCTCCTACCCCTACCCTGTACCCCCTGCTGGACAACTCTCTCACAGGTCTCTCCATCTCCTTCACCTCTCTCTCTCTCTCTCTCTCTCTCTCTCTCTCTCTCTCTCTCTCTCTCTCTCTCTCTCTCTCTCTCTCTCTCTTTCTCTCTCTCTCTCTCTCCCTCCTTTGCCTCTCTTACACACCCCCCTCTCTCTCTCTCTCTCTCTCTCTCCCTCCTTTGCCTCTCTTACACACCCCCCTCTCTCTCTCTCTCTCTCTCTCTCTCTCTCTCTCTCTCTGCCCTCACATTGTAACACATAATGTACTGTACAAGTATGCTGTGTGCCTGTACTCAGTTCAGAGTTCAGACCCTGCTGACTGTTTGGCAGGCTGGTTCAGACCCTGCTGACTGTTTGACAGGCTGGTTCAGACCCGGCTGACTGAATGATGGCTGTGCATACCCACCCCCCCATCCCAAACACACACGCATCCCGAACCACCCAGACCACGCCAGTACAGACCGATGAGAAAACATGTTCACATGGTCGCTCGTTTTGGTGGTCATAGGGTTTGTGTGGACACTCTCCAAGGGTGTGGAAGGGGCCCTGTAGAAGTGTATACTCTAACGGCAAATGATCTGAAATTGTACAGATGGATATCAGTAGCTGTAGTAGTGTCAGAGTGGTTCTATTCTGTATACCTCCCCATACACTCAACCTACTGCAACCTTCTCACACTGAGACATCAAGATGAGAGCACTCTGATTCTCTCTCTTCTCTCTCCTTCTCCTTTCTCTCTCTTTCTCTCTCTCTCTCTTTCACTCTCTGTCTTTCTCTCTAACTCTCTCTATTGCTCTCTTTTTCTTTCTCTCTCCCTCCCTCTCTCACACAGTTTGGTGTCTAATAAGGAGTGGGTGTGCTACGCTGTGGTCAGCTCAGCGAGGGAGAGGGAGGTGCCAATCTTAAATATCCACACCCAAGAATATGGAGTCACATCCCAGTACTCCAATCACTCTTAGTCCTCGGCGTCCCTCTAGACAAGATGCTCTCAGTCCTCCGTCCCTCAAGACAAGATGCTCTCAGTCCGTAAACCTCCCCAGCTCACACGACAGCCGGCCGGCACACTTGGCTGAAGTGTCATTAGAGCTCTAAAGAGTCCGGCGCTGTAAAACCCCCAGCTCTGCTGGCGTGTGGAGCCACTATGGATGGAAATGCGGGCATGTTGTGAAGGTATGGAGGAGACAGCTCCTGTTTCCTGACACCCAGGGGCCGACCGCTGGTGTGTTCATCTGAACGTAACCCCCGAGCGTGTGTGTCTTTTATGCGTTTCAGTGTTTTTCCTCTATATTTCTTTCTCTCAGTTTTGGAAGATTGCATGGCCCCCCCCCCCTCCCCTCCCTGCCTGTCTGGGGTGTCCTGCGTTCATTAAGATTTCACCTGGGTGGTGACTGGTGTTGGTGAGGGGGGAGAGGTGGCACACCTCTCTCCCCAATCTCCCTCATAATGGCTGTTTTCTGAGCGTGCTTAGTCTTCCTGGATACCCTGCCTGCCTGGTGGCCTGGGGTTGCCTGTGTCAAATTATTCCATTTTGGTCTAGAAAAAGAAATTGGATTGTGTTGATCCTGTTTTGCTCCTGGGGGGCGGCCATGACATTATCCTGGGCTGACACCAGTGGAGAAGAGGCAATCACAGTGGCCCTCGCTCCCACAAAAACACTCCATCTCCACGGAGAGGAGGAAATAACACCACAATGAGGTCTGGCTCGTCTTCTCCACATCAGCAGCTGGGCCCTGGGACCAATACAATGCAGCACATCCCATAGACAACCTATACACCACCTATACACCACCTACACAACCTCTACGCAACCCCCACACAACCCCAATACAACCCTATACAACACCTTCACAACACCTACACATCTCCTACATAACTTTGACATAATCTCTACACGTCCCCTGTGCAACCTCTATACAATTTCTACAAAGCCCTTATACAACCTCAACACGACCCCTACACAACCTCAACTCAACATGTACACAACCTCTCAACAACCTCTACGCCACCCCTATAGACACAGACATGAAGACACGCACTGGGACACACACACTGCCAGCTGTACATTGCTAATGCACCTGTCATCACTCAACCAGGCACTTAGATCTTAGTTTCTTTTAGCACCTCAAAAGGTTGTCTACACTGATGCTGGATTGGTGATTTGAATGAACATTATACACTATCCATTCACATGTATATAAATATATTTAACAGTAGGGTAACACTTTATAATAAGTCAACGCTTTTTGGCATTTACAAAGTGTTAACTAATAGTTAGTTACATTTAGCAGACGCTCTTATCCAGAGCGACTTACAGTAAGTACAGGGACATTCCCCCGAGGCAAGTAGGGTGAAGTGACTTGCCCAAGGACACAACGTAATTTGGCACGGCTGGGAATCGAACTGGCAACCTTCAGATTACTAGCCCAACTCCCTCACCGCTCAGCCATCTGACTCCCATAGTTAATCCTTTATAAAACATTTTGAAACATTAACAATACATTATTAAATAGTTAATAAGCTTATTATTAAATGCTATGTTAATCATTAATAAACACTGTTAAACATTATGGATTTGATTCATAATACAATTCATAAGGTGTTTGATAACTGCATTACCATACTTTATAGACAGCTTGTTAATATAGTTGCAAACCTGTAGTTTATAATCTGTTAATGGTACATGAGCTGGTATAGAAAGCATTAGCAAATGGTGAACAAACCATTTACATTACCTTTACAAAGCATGAGTAAATAACTAACAACATATTTACTTATGTCTTTAATTAATGTATGCCAAGTCGAATACATGATGTACACTAATACTTAGCAGATGTCTTAACAACTATTTTATAAACACTTACTAATGATGCAACTTGTGATTAGTAATGCAAGTTATAAAGCATTTACTAACTGTTAGTTAAGGCTTTTGTGTTATTTATTAAGGTGTTCTTGTCCATTCTCAAACCTCACATTCACAAAGGTATCATAACAACTATTTTATAAACACTTACTAATGATGCAACTTGTGATTAGTAATGCAAGTTATAAAGCATTTACTAACTGTTAGTTAAGGCTTTTGCGTGACCTAATCTAAAGTGTGAACTATCTATGCCTTATTAAACATTTATAAGTTATTTATTAAGGTATTCTTGTCCATTCTCGAACCTCACATTCACAAAGGCTGAACATAGGTTTCTCAAAAGGAAACAGACACAACACAATGTGATACACAAAATTACTATTTTATTGAAGTAATGACAGGCATGTGTCTTACTAACTACAGTACTTAGTTAGCTCTACTAGCCGAGAGTGACAGCGGTCGATACGTTATAACCTCAGTTTGATATTTCCCGGCATGACCGAACGGTCGAGGTTAGTAAGTTGTTTATTATATGGCATTTTTAGCTCTTTTCATTTAAAACCGTCGTTTTGTTCAGCTCTACTCAAGTCTTCACACGGTGTGTTTCAGGTGTTAGCACCTACAGTACTGTACCTAGCAACCAATCTGAAATCTGAGCAACCAAACCTAGCAATCTGCCTACTGTAGCGGTTGTCGTTTATATCTCTGTGTTCACGCTTTTCTGCTCTTTTAGGAAGTTAAGAATTTCCTCGTCGCTGTTGATGTCTTCATTGTCATCTGGATAGTAAAACTCCTCGATCTCGCTCATTTTGAAGATGACATCAGCGGAGGGCAATAAGAATACGTAGCGTTATCAGACCGCAGGTCAATACGCGCATAGAATATAAAGACTTAATACGCGGCTGGCATGACTACCCATTAGCCACGCTAATGGGTAGAACGCTCGTACTGTTGTTGCAATTGAACCAATATGCTGTTCTTATTGGATCAGAAGACGTTCTCAAAAGAGTTGTTGATATGTTGCCTTGGAGATGTAGTGACGTCACCAGTACAAGTGCAGCTGATTGCTCTGACAAGATGGCGTCTGCTCCAGATTCGCAGTGTTTGATTTGGGATCTTCCCACATATTGTTGTAGCGTTAGTATATAAGAAACCAAATGTTTACTCGTCGACAGGTCAGGAAACGCTTTGTCGCCTCAATTTGTTAAAACGATTTGTTTGTTTGTAACCCTCGACCTACGGTCTCGGTTAACAAACGTTTTAACAAATCTGCTTTCAAAGGCGTTTGCAGACCTGTCGAGGAGTAGCTAGCTAAACATTTGCAGTTTATTACAGCCATTTTTTGAAAATAAAATACAGCTTTGGGTAACCACCTTTTATACCAATTCTACTGTATTGCTTCTTAATGGAAATAAAATACTATTTTATTACCCAGGTAAATAAATTAACAGCTATTTCTTCTAAAAAAACAAAAACACAACATCTATAGGCCTATAGTCTTTCTATAAATGCTTAATAAGGCATAAATAGTTCACACTTTAGATTAGGTCACGCAAAAGCCTTAACTAACAGTTAGTAAATGCTTTATAACTTGCATTACTAATCAGAAGTTGCATCATTAGTAAGTCTTTATAAAATAGTTGTTAAGATATCT
The DNA here is from genome assembly GCF_963692335.1 of Osmerus eperlanus. Classification (NCBI taxonomy): domain Eukaryota; kingdom Metazoa; phylum Chordata; class Actinopteri; order Osmeriformes; family Osmeridae; genus Osmerus; species Osmerus eperlanus. The sequence goes on from NC_085026.1 coordinate 2,769,380, forward strand.
GCAAAGCATAGTGTACATCCTGTATTCGACTTGGCATACATTAATTAAAGACATAAGTAAATATGTTGTTAGTTATTTACTCATGCTTTATAAAGGTAATGTAAATGGTTTGTTCACCATTTGCTAATGCTTTCTATACCAGCTCATGTACCATTAACACCTTTTAAACTACTGGTTTGCAACTATATTAACAAGCTGTCTATAAAGTATGATAATGCAGTTATCAAACACCTTATGAATTGTATTATGAATAAAATACATAATTTTTAACAGTGTTTATTAATGATCAACATAGTGTTTAATAATAAGCTTATTAACTATTTAATAATGTATTGTTAATGTTTCAAAATGTTTTATAAAGGATTAACTATTAGTTAACACTTTGTAAATGCCAAAAAGCGTTGACTTATTATAAAGTGTTACCAACAGGGGTTGTTTTTCGAGGGTATTTTAAATGTCCATCTCCCATTACTGAAAATGAATAGAACTGAATTCATTATTAACGATACTTTGATAATTGGTCTGCTTTTTGGTTAGCTACAGTACCCCAAAAAACCCTAAAGGAGTAATTCCTATAACTGCAGAAATGCAGTCTGTAATGTCAACACATACAATATCAGAATGACTCAGGGTTATAGACAAAAACCTTGCATAAAAATAAATGGCCCCTTTTGCAGGTCATGCTGTTTGTATTCAGTTCGTATTGCGTCGCTTCTCCCCCTGGGCGGCCTCTACCTGCGGATCAAACGCAGCTCTTTGTGAGAGAGGCCTGACCCCCTACTATTAGCAAACAGAGCAGAGGCCAGCTGACACCACTGAAGATGTGCAGGGCGGGCCAAGGCCTGTGATTACTACCCAATCCTGAAGAGAGGGAGAAGAGAGGGAGTGGCAGAGGGAGAGGGAGAGGGAGAGGGAGCAAAGGAGGGACCGGGAGAAAGGGAGTTAGAGAAACTGCCTGAAGGAGAGAGAGAGAGAGAGAGAGAGAGAGACGGGGAATACGAGAAATGGAGAGAGGGGGGGTGAGGGAGAGAGGGGGGAAGAAAGAAAAAGGGTGAGATCGAGAAACTGCCCCCCTCCCCTCATCCCATCACCCCTGCTCCCTAACAGATCCACCTACCTCTGAAAGAGCTGGTAATCTCTGTCAGAGGCTGGGGAAACTCGTTGACATCTAGTCGTGCCGGAGCCGTGAAAGCTCCATGAATAATCACTAGAGGGTTGTTTGGGCACAGCGCCGCCCTGCCGCCCTGCCGCCCTGCCGCCCTGCCGCCCTGCCGCCCTGCCGCCCTGCCGCCCTGCCGCCCTGCCGCCCTGCCGCCCTGCCGCCCTGCCGCAGCACAGACCAGAGAGTGCTTCTGCATGTGAACATACGTGCACATAAAAAGGGTTCATTTGTTTTGAGAGAGGCAGAGGCTTGAGAGGGCCTTCAGATGGATAATTAGTAAACCCTCATGTCAAAAACCCCTTGTATATACAAGCACTCCAGAACATAGACACACACACACAAGCATGTAGGGCATGCATGTGCACACATATGCATCACTCCTGTCCCTTCTTTCAGTAAAATCAGATTCACTTCCCCTTACAAACACACACACACACACTCACAATACACAGACAAAAACTTCAATTTCATCTGCAGGGGCAGAAATCAATCTCACATCTCTTTGGTTAATCCGAATGGCTCTCCACAGATCCTGACACTAATAAGGTATTGAGCAGGTGAGGCCAGAGGCTGAGGAGAAGAACAGAAGAGAGAGGATGGGCCTGGCGTCTGGCTAGGACTGCCTGGCACTGTTCCAGTGCAATTATGGGGCTTGTGTATGGGAGAGAGGGGTGCAGGAAAGATGCTGCTGAGAGGGAGACTGCGAGAGAGAGAGAGAGAGAGAGAGAGAGAAGGAGAAGGAGAGAGAGAGTGGGGGGAGAGAGGTAGGGAGGGGGGAGAAGGAGAGAGAGAGAGAGAGAGAGAGAGAGAGAGAGAGAGAGAGAGAGAGAGAGAGAGAGAATAAGAAAGAGTAAGTGAGCGGAGAGAAAAAGAGAGAGAAAGAGATGAGGGAGGGGGGGGTGGGCAGGGTAAAAATCGATCCCATCTGTGGTATGATGGTTAATTAAAGCAGCTCTTGAGCATCTGAACGACGAGAGGCTTGGCTGGAGCCACAGCTCTGATTACTCACACAGAATGGAAGGTTGCTGAGCTCTGAAAGGAGGAGACCAAGAGCTGCCTGGTAGGGTGCACAGACCAAGAGAGACATGTGCATACTCCACACACACACACACGCACACATATGCATCCACACACACTCATATGCACACAGACACATGCACAGACACGCACACACAGACACGCACACACAGACACAGACACACGTGCACACACACATGCACACTCCTGTGTACAGACTCACAAATGCACAGACACACAGACACGCTCCTACTCTCTCCTACACACAACCCTCTCCCTCTCTCCCTCCTTTGCCTCTCTTACACACCCCTCTCTCTCTCTCTCTCTCTCTCTCTCTCTCTCTCTCTCTCTCTCTCTCTCTCTCTCTCTCTCTCTCTCTCTATCTCTGTCTCTCTCTCTCTTTATTTCCTCCCCCCCGCCCCCTGCGACCTCTTTCCTCTCTCCCACACACACCCTTACAGGCACATGTACATACACTCCTGTTCACAATACAGGGCTGTACATGCATACATCAAAAGGCCCACGGGCTGCCTGAACACAAATCAATGTTCTTGCCAGGAGAGGCCATTACACACCATGGAACGCTCAATAAAGGGACTTCATGGATTTGTTTTCGCATCCGCTGGGTTCAGCTTAGTTCTGTCAAGGTTTGTGACAGTGGATGGTGCCATCGTTTTCAAAACGAGTGAGAACCACAGGCTTGTTGATGGATAGCTTAGGTTGTGGGTGGGAACACTTTGGTGTGACCCCACCCCCTGATGGTGATATACGGTACTGCTCTGTAAACGATCCTTGTGGCAGCAGTGTGTTATTGATACAACCGTAGCAGAAGAGAAGCATGTGTTATGGACCACACTGCCATTCAAATATGCACACTGACTCATCACATGGGCAAACACCTGTCACACAGTTTTACAATTAGCAATCAGAGCTTTAGCATAAAAGGTCAACAGGTGAGATCCTCTGTTTTGGAGCAATGGATGCCAACATTGGAAACAGAGGCAGAGCCAGAGGAGTGAGAGTAAGAGGAAAAGGACGGGGAGGACGAGGACGAGGACGAGGAAGGCCAAGGACCGTAATCTCCGATGAGATCCGAGGTCAACCATGGGCTAACAATGAGGGAGGCTGGGCAACGAGTACAGCCCAATCTGAGCAGGTTTCCTGTGGCATCCATCATCAGGACTTTCCGAAATGAGAATAGGTAAGATCTCACTAGAAAATTGCAGTACTGCATATCAATACAGTACTCAATGAGTACAGTAGTACAGTATTGCCTGTGGGCTGTTCTGTAGGACTGTAAAAAGTAAAGTATTTGGGAAATGTATTCCTACTTTGTATTCCTACACAGTATTTACAGTATTTTACTATTTGTTGGGCAGAACTGAAAGATTACCAACGCAAGGTGGTCGGGAACGTCTTCTGTCTCCTGAACAAGAAACTGCAATCATAAACATGGTCCTAGAAGACAATGCCATAACTTTACACCAAATACAAAGCAAAATAATAGTGAAACAGAGATATTTGAAAATATTGATAGGGTAAGCTTATCAACATTGGACCGTGTCTTGCGCAGAAATAATCTAAGGATGAAGCAGGTCTACAGGGTGCCATTTGAACGCAATTCAGCAAGGGTCAAAGAATTGCGATATAACTATGTGCAAGTGAGTCCTATAGCCTATAGGATTGTATATACAATCCCACAATTGCTGCATACTCTCAACACTGTATAAATTATACATATTTCAGTATTGTAAATATAATGATTGTGCTTCACAATAGTGACCACTCCATGTCTATTTCTGATATTGTCATGTGTGTTTCAGACAGTCCTTGACCTACACGTGGCTGCAGTGGAGCACCAGTTCATCTTCATTGATGAGGTTGGATTCAACTTCACAAAAAGACGATGCAGGGGAAGGAATATCATCGGCCAGCGTGCCATTGTTGAAGTCCCAGGCCAGCGCGGAGGGAACATCACAATGTGTGCAGCGATTACCCACAACGGCGTCATCCATCACCATGCTACCCTTGACCCCTACAACACTGCCCATCTGATCACATTCCTGGACACCCTACACAACACACTCATTCCACCAGATCAGATAGACGGCCCAGAGCAGCTCAGGTACGTTGTCATTTGGGACAACGTAAGTTTCCACCGGGCTGCTCTGGTTCGTAACTGGTTCACTGCCCACCCACGCTTTTCAGTTGTTTAGTTCTGAGAGTATGAGGTATGCTTTCAGAAAATGTGTGTAACCAATCGAGAAAAACGAATGAAATGGGAAGTTCATTTTTGCTTGTAACATCAAATTATGATTATTTATTGAACATGGACAGTTTATTGATCATTGGGAGTTTAGCTTTGAGAGTTTAACACAGTACGACAGCAACATAATAACACAAAGACAAATGCCGTACAGATCCAGTAGACACCAGCACTACCCAGCTGATGGCCCTGAACTCCCAAGAATATCCTTCAACACACCATCTTATAGTACACAGTTCTCAAAAGTCATTGTTCCATCCGCAATCGCGATAGAAATGCAGCTGTAACATGACTCTCCTGTCATTGGCTCACTCCTTCAAACAATCTGAGTACAACAATCATCAACTCTAGCACAGACAATTCAAGACATTCTAATCCAACTTTAATATGCAACAATCAGTATTTCAACCTTTTATTTCCTTCACAGCATGTCTAAAGGGTCAGGGCCTCTTTCAATGGCATTTAACAAGGCAGGATGATTCATTCACAAGGGTAACTCCAGTGTAAGACCTCTGTTAAAAAGGTGCAAATAACAGTCAACTCACTACAAAACCCAAACCAATTATGCTGTGTTACTGTAACTTTTTTGAGAGAGAGAAACATATTTATAGATAGAGAAAGAATGAAAGAGAAAGAAACAGAGAGAGAGATAGATAGATAGATAGAGAGAGAGAAAGTGCGTGTGAGTGAGAGAGAGGGAGGAACAGAGATGGAGAGAGAGAGAGAGAGAGAGAGAGAGAGAGAGAGAGAGAGAGAGAGAGAACCCATCCAGTTGTTATGAAGTAAAGTCTAAGAGTACAAATTAATCTATAATCATACTCTCAGTACTGGAGAGAGCTTATAATGAACCCCCCCATTCCGCTCTCAGGTGGATGAATTATGGATGGCAGCTTTGATTTGATGGCGGGGAAACGGAGCGAGTGTCTGATTGGCGCCCGCCACGAGGCGCATCGGCGACAGGCAGGCGAGGTCAGCGCCCCCTGCTAATTGGTGTAGGGCCGAGCGCTTGTGGAGGAAATGAGAAAATTACACGTTCCTGCTGGAATCAGCTGCAGTTCTGTGGGGATCCATCAGCTGAATGGCAGCTCATCCCTGTTTGACTCTCTCTCTCTCTCTCTCTCTCTCTCTATGTATATATATATCTCTGTCTCTGATGTTGTCAGGAGGCACACCTCAACACCCTCCCACACCCACTCCCACCTTCACGCACCCTTCACACACCTACACAGACATCCTGACACACCCCAACACACACCCTCACACATGTTTACACACACACACTGTGACACACCCCAACACACCCTGACACACCCCAACACACCCTGACACACACACACACACACACACCCTGACACACCAACACACCCTGACACACCAACACACCCTGACACACACATACACCCCAACACACCCCAACACACCCTGACACACTGTGACACACCCCAACACACCCCTGACACACACACCCTGACACACACACACACACCCCTGACACACACACACACACCCTGACACACCCCAACACACCCTGACACACACACACACACACCCCGACCCACACACACACACCCCTGACACACACGCACACCCTGACACACCCCAACACACCCTGACACACACATACACCCCTGACACACACACACACCCCTGACATACACACACACCCTGACACCCTCTCACACACACACCCCTGACATACACACACCCTGACACCCTCTCACACACTCAGGTACTTCCTCACCCCCCTTCCCTGTTCTTTTACACCACAACAGCCATACTGGAATCTTCTATTCAGTATGAATAACTGTCAATGAAAAAGGGAATTTAAAACACAATTCATGAATCCTTTTTACGTTACCCCGTCCTCCTCATGAAGGGCTTGTTGGTCTTGAAGGCAGGAGGCAGTGTGGAAGGTGATGGAGAGGACTGTGCATCAGGCATGCTCCATGCTTCAAGTGTTGACAGTCACTTCGCCTGCCGAGGGTTCTTGTAACCTTTGTGAGATTTAATTGGCAAGTCTCTCGACCTCTCCACATCACCACGGCATGCTTCTACACGTGTGCTTGCTGGCCCAGGACTCTCCAAATGCTCCCAGTCTGGAGTGGGGCTGTGGGTGGATGGACGACAGTGAGGACTGCACGGCGGGAACACACACACACACACACACTGCTGCTCTACACGTGCTACCATACTACACACATTGCACCTGTCACCACTACACACGACACTAAACACACTACAGTATGCACAGTACAGACAGACACCACCACACACAAAGACCACAACCATACACACAGCACACACACGACACACACTACACACACTGCACACAGAAAACACTACACACACGACACACACAAACACCCCTACACTACACACACTACACACACACTGGAACAGAATATTTTGTGACTATGTAACAGCACTTCAGAAAGCATATACATTGTCAACATAACACATTAAATATTTGTATGTGAACACAAAATAAAAGTGATTGTTAATTTGTTACATAATACTTAATAACTACAGTCAGTGCTCATTGCATTATCTATGTATTCCCTTCTGATTGTGTCCTTATTACTTGTTGTAATGCAAGACCAAAAAGAAAAACTCAAAAAAGGTGATGTACTGGAACTGTGGAACTGTCGTTGTAACTGAAGTCTAACCAGGTCCTGAGTGTTGTTGGTCATGGCTCCAGCTAGCTATGGTCCCAGACCACGCAAATGATTGACCACTTCTAAACACAACATTCCTGCAGTCTTCTGGCACACCCGACAAACAACCAAACAACAAAGTGACCAAACGACCAGAGTTCTCATTGGCCCATCTTTTGTTCTTTTTTTCCCATTCTCTTCTCAGTCTTTTTCTCTCTCACCAGGACAGACTCCTTTGGCGGTGAGACCTTGTAATCTTGGGTAAACATCATCAACTATTTGCTCGTATCGCTCACAGAAAGTATTCCCTGGGTCCTTTGTGCTGCTATCAGTTGTTTAAAGAAGGCTGTGCTGTAATGGCAGCTGGGGCCAGGCCCTTTGAACAGCCGACTCACCTGGAGGAATACCAGCCAATCACATGCTCCATAAATCACACCCTCAGGTTGAGTGGACTCCTCCCCTCCTCCATCCTCCTCTGCCCTCTGCTTCTCTCTCTCTCCCTCTCTCTCCCCCCGTATCTCCCTTCCTCCCGCCTTCCATCTTTCCTTCCTTCCCTAACACCCTCTTTCTCCCCCTCCCGTCCTCTCTCTCCCCCTCCCTCTCTTTCCCCCTCCCTCACTCTCTTTCCCCCTCCCCTCCCCCCTTTGGCCCTCTCTCTCCTTCTCCTCTCTCCCCCTTTCCCCTCCACACTCTCTCTCCCCCTGACCTCCCTTTCCCTCCCTGCCTCCCTGGGCTGCAGAATGAGAGGCAGCTGGTGGAGCAGAGCTGGAGGGTGAGTTATGGCTGAGGTACATTAGCAGAGAGTTGAGTCTCTTCTCTGGCCTGAGTACTGAGTCAACAGTGGGCACAAGAGAGCGTACCCTCACATTTACACACTCTGATTTAGGTGACAGAACCTGCCGGAACTGTGGAGTCAGCGGGGTGGACATGTACCCTCTTTTACCTTCCCGGGACTCACACACACACATGCGCACATGAAGGGACACAAACAGGTATGCATACACACATCACACGCACACACATGGGCACACACACACACAAGGACACAAACAGGTACGCACACACACCTCACACACACACAGACTTACTCGTATGCATGGACACACTCTGACACACATGCATACACACACACACACCACACACACAATCTTTCCGGCCTCTTTTCTATCTTCCATTACAAAGAGGTGAAAGGAAAAGGGTTCAGATCAGGGCTGAATCCATCTGCACCTTGGTAACAGGAGAGAGAAGGAGAGAGAGAACAGGAGAAAGAGAGGGAGAGGAGAGAGAAAGAGAGAGAAGGAGAGAGAGGAGACAGAGAGAGAAGGAGAGAGAGAGAGTGGGAGAGAGTGAAGGAGAGATGAGAGAAGGAGAGAGATAGAAGGAGAGAGAGAAGAGGAGAGTGAGAGACAGGGAAAGAGAGATAGAAGGAGAGAGAAAGGAGGAGAGAGAGAGAGAGAGAAGGAGCGTGAGAGATGGGGAAAGAGAGAGAAGGAGAGA